>NW_024350376.1:8955-41015 GCF_902729225.1 Pteropus medius | reverse complement strand
TTTTTCTCCACCGAAATATAAAATCTTTTTGGAAATTTGATACTGTCCCACAACCAATTGTACTTCTCATAGTTCTAATTTCCTTTTAACCCTATTTAATATCGTTTTAAAGAATTCTTTGTAAAAATGTTTTCATGATTCTGAATCTGGTTCCAGTTCTTTTAATATATCTTTATATCTATATTTCATATACTGGCTACTAGTCAGGAGAAAATCTTGGAAATATCTTCATTACAGTAGCATGTTCAGCCGAAATTACTGAAGTTATAGCGAGCCAAAAGAGGTGCAGCTTTCTAGAAAGCACATTTCGTTGATTGTTTCATCATCTGAATATTCTTTACAATGATGAAGGACTCTTCCGATCTTGTAAACATCTGTATGCACAGTCTTGCTCCATTGTCATTCCATGACCTTGGAGAGGAAGGCTGGATCACAGCTCAGAAGCAAGTGGAATTTAATTTTTAATGGCTGAGAAACCTTACATCCTGCAGGAGGGAAGCATTTTTGCTATATTCAGTACTTAAGAATGTGGCAGAAAGGTATGCAGAGTTAGCTCAGTCAGTCCTTTTTTTTTTATGTTTTCATAAAAAATATGAAATATTTTCTCAGAATATTTCTGGAGGAATAACATTTTGAAAAGGCCACTGCTGGGACCAGCTTCCATCACAGCCTCTAATGCTGGGCACCTGGCTATCCTCTTTTGTGGCTTCATCCAGGCACTGATTACTGTTTATATGTTGCAAGGTCGGTTGCCTTTAGGTGGTGGCATTTGAGCATCGTGACCAAACCATTAAGGTTTGCATTGCAGTTCGTGTCTTAGGCCAAGTCTTGATGCTCTATCTCCATAAGCTACTTTCGTACACCCCGAGACATGATATAGAAGAAATTCTGAAATTCACCCATCCACATTTCTATGACTCATCCATCATTATTATCGATAATCTGTCCTGTGCCTCTGGGAAACACACAAGATGTAGCTTTTTTAAACCCATGTCCGGCGTGTAAGCAGGTAACAATCTCCTTTATTCCTCCACACTGCTGAATCTTAAATGAATTTTCTATTTTTTTCTCTTCCTCGAATATTCATTCTAACATCTTATGTTCCAATTTCTTGAAAGTGATCTCTATCTCCTGAAAAAAGGTCTCCTTCTATTGTAGATATACTGACAGGAAGAGTCCGATCAACGTTCCTTCTGCCCATTTTTCTTCAGGGAACAGGATATCAGCAAAAATTGAGCTTCCAAGTGAATCTACCATAGGTCATATCAGAATCTGCCATACACTCATAAGTACCATCTCTGATCACATGAATGATAGGACATACCACTGTTTTCCTGTCATGTTTGATCCTGGCTAAGAAAGCCTCCTGTCATCCCCCCGTGCACTCACAGTGAGGGTCTACGAGGGTGATCACTTGGCCTTTAGATGCAGCAATTTCTTTTATTTAACTCATTTATTTTTAAAATTAAAACGTTTTTTAAAAAACATTTTAAAAGTAGACGTTACATTAAATATTATTATATAAAAGTACAGCAGCTTCTTTTATTCTAGCTCTGATCAATTTTGAACATTATTCCATTAAAATGACATGAACTGTTACTTTTAATTTTTTCATGTAACTCCCTAGGGCCTTTTCATAAAGTCTCTTTCACTGGCATCATCTACTAGAACAATTTCTTTTAGCATGTGTCTTGGCGAGTGATTAATGACACTATGGACAGTTCACAGAAGTGTGCTCTAAGCCTCATGTGGCAAAGTACCATCCACAAGATTTCTGGATACACCCTTGTTTTACACCCTTCTAATCTAACATCTGGTAAAGATTTGTTGAGCGCAATTATCTCACTGGCTATATAATTGAACTGATTAATTTTAAACATCTCTTTTAACTTTTCTTGATCCTCTTTACGTATGATGACCTGTTTCCCCATTTCTCCAAGGCCTTCATGAGGCACTTTGACAGGCCCCAGCAGGAAGCTGTCTCTTTTTTTCCCGTCACATTTGTTGCGTTCACTAAAGTAAAGCAACAGGCACATACCCAAGACTACCCCAATCAAGAGGATGGCTAGGACCACCTTGCAACATGCAAATTTTCTCACTGCATTTTAGGTCAAATGAAAAATTAAAGAATATGTATACATAGATGATGAAAAATTTTCCAATCTAGTTTCATCAGAAATCATATTTATAAACCCAAAGTGGTTTTTCAAATAAATTCATGTCCCCAATCCAAGTGTCCTACATCACTCTAGTATGCATGCGGCAGTGGCGGTGGCAGTGGTGATGATGATGACGGCAGATGCTTCTCAGGACAGGCCCCTGTGATTGTGTGGTATTCCTGACATTGCAGCGTGGGCTCTACTCTCCGGCAGTGGTCACCATGACACCTCTTCAGGCACTGCCTGTGGTTCCCCACTAATGATTTTTGAATTAGGTGTTGTTAAGTCAAGGGGACCCTATAATTAAGCATAAGAGAAAACAAAATGCCATGATAAATAAATTCACATTTCTCCCAGTCGCTCAGATTTTCAAATGCAGCAGGCTTAATTAAAAGAGCATGATTTGGCACAGGATCAACTATAGACATTCCGAAAATGACTTATAAGCATCTTTAACATTCTTATACTTTTATATCAATTATGTTTAAAAGACTGATTTAGTTATCAAAAAATTATGAAGTAATTCGGGTTAACCTATGTACGCAATTCTGCTAAGTGTTCTACGATAAAAGCTTACGCTTGAAAAACCCTGTTTGCCAAAGCCGGGTCAGGAAGGATGTGTCTAATACCTGCGGCTGAACAAACTCCATCCCATTGGCTTCTCGGCTGGGGGAGGATTGGGGACAGACTGGTCGCCCTTGTGCCGGAGTATTCCTCCCAGGCATGCAGCCCACACAACGAGGATCTAATCCGCGCCTTCTCACCATTAGCTATCGGCAGCTTGGCCTCAAAAGGTGCAAGGTACGGGTATTGGAGGGTGGTGTTGAGAGCCCGTGAGGAGGAGCCAAAGGGGTTGGTCCTGGGGCGATTCACCAGTCAGTGTAGAGATGGGTTGGCCTTGCTCCAGACCTGGTCCTCTGCACGCTCTGGGCGTAGTCTCCATCCTGTGTGGACCATCATGTGACCCCCACCTCCATATCACGCTCATGTGATCTAGTGTGAGCCCACATTGTGTATGCTCTTCCTTTTCAGAAAGCCGGAAGAAGCTTCTTGAGGCTTCCAGTGGCGCCACTGTGTGAGGTGGTCCTCGTATCTCAGCAGCCCCTGGGAGCTGCACCACGGACCAGGTGAAAAGAAAGTGAGGAGAACCGTCCCAAATCCAAATGTCCCAAATCTGGACAGGAGTGAGTGCCAAGTGTGGGGAGAGGTGCTGTCTGTCTTCAGATGACACAGCAGAGGACATGGCTCGGGGAGGAAAATTCTTTTTTTTAAGTCTGCGGTGTAGCACAGTGAGAGTGAGGAGCACTGAACATGCGAGTATCTGCTTTTTGCTTCCTGTTATAGAGGAACTAAAGATATTTGGTCTATTGGTCTACATGCAACAGAGGGAATTCCTTCTGCCTTAATTCCAGCCTGCACCTTCCCCAGGCTAACAGCTCCTTCCACAGATATGCGAATTGTCTGGAGTAGTTCTGCCTGAATGAAGGCGTTTGATGATTTCATAGTCTTCTTTAGGTCCCAGATTCTGCCTCTTTCCGCACCCTGAAGATGGATTTCAGAAAACTACAAAACTTCAATCTTGTTTTGGTGGCAGGAAAATTAATGGTTGGGTTACCGCTAGCTCCTGGAAACTTCTGTAGCTGAGAGATCATGGTCTTCCACTGGGAGAAATAAACGTTATTTTTGTTTACCCTGTCAGCCTTCTTTATCTATTTCTGTGGGCTTTGGTAGAATTTAGAATCGCTGCGAGTCCTTTTCCTCTCATCTACACTTAGACTGTCATGAAAAAATATTTGTGAAGCTATAACCTGTGTCCCTGGAAAGGTTCTCGTCTTATTCTGCGAGAAAGAATTGCAGGGTAAGATGAACAGCTGGAGTTCTTGTGGGTCCAATGACCAGATTCTTGCTTAATTCCACAAGAAAGAATCCAAAGGCAAGATGAACAGCAAGCAGGAAAGCACGAGTTTTTTAATGTTAAAGTGCTCACTGGAGGAGGTGGAGTGTAGGCTTAACTTGAGGGAGGAAGAGGGAGGAAGGGGTGGGGAGAGAGAGAGAGGGGCAAAGTCCCGCCAAGATGGTTGGTTATGAACTTTTTGTTCTCCCTGGAGGGAGACCTTGGAAAATTGTGGTGCTGACTTGGCCTTGTTGTCTCCTCCCAGTAGGTGGGGAACCTGGTTTTCTGCCTTTTCTTTCTCATATGATGTTTCCGGAACTGTGTTAGTGTCAGGTGCACAATGGGAGCTGCAGTATTTGCAATGTGGATGAAATTATAATGATGTTATAATTAGCCAAAAGTTTTGCTTTGGCCAAAGAGGACATCTAGGCTGGAAAAGACCGGTTTTGGCTTATTACATCTGCTGGGGCTAAAATGGGGAGATCTGAAGAAAGGAAAAATTTCCAGAGCCGTATCCTGGAGGGGGAGGCAATGTCCCTGTACTACCTGTTCAGCCCCTCACTTGGACGTAGCAACTTCTCGTTTTGTTTATTGAAATTTTTCTTCTAGAGATAGTCAATTTTTTTCGATGTCTTTTTTTTTTTGTCGTTTGACATAAGAAGGAAATGCCATAAAAATAGAAAGCCTTTGATTTCTTTAGTTAAGCTGTAAAAAGTCTCATTGCTTTGAGTCGCTATTAAAATCCTACCATTAATGGTCAGACTGTGGATTCTCTGACTTGGAAAAACTCTCAGTTGGAAAATGTTTTATAGAACTCTCATGACAAGCAGACATTTCACTGGAAAGACATCAGGGTGTTTTCTGCAATCATTAGTAATTCTGTTTATGTTTTGATCTCTATTTGTGAAACTTTTGCGTTTGTCTATATAACGTGTGGTAGGATGTTTTATGTCTCCGACTGCTATTACTTTTGTAATATTTTGTAATATTTGATCGGCTTAAAGGAATTAAATGCTGATATAAATTAAGAAAGAAAATAGAAACAAACACAGATGCATTTCAGGATCATATAATCAGAGACAATATTGGATGTTAAAGCTGGCTTACATTTGGTTGGATTACATAGACATGGTTTTGAAAGTTATTAACATAAACTATATATGTTTTAGCTGTGTCTACAAAAATAAGCTTATGTTAGCTGTGTTACAAAGTGTATAAAGAAAATAGCTTGATATACAAAGTATCAAGAAAAATCCAGATAATAATTGGCTTTGCAATCTCATAGTTTTAACTAATAAATAAAATAGATACTAATAAAGGTTTTTAGCTAAACTATTTAGTAATAATTATTTGTATATGTACATTAAAAAGTTTTTCTAGGTGTTTTTGGTGAGCTGAAACTTTTAAGGTTTTGTTATTTAAATTAAGTGATGGTCATTCATAGTTTTACACCTGCAGGAGCAACGTCTAAGGGTTCAAATTTTTCTATATCATTGCCAATGTTTGTTATCTTTGGTGTTCTCAATTACAGCCATTCCAGTGTGAGTGAAGGAGTATCACATTGTAGTTTTAACTGGCATTTCTATCACGACTGATGATGTTTAACATCTTTTCGTCTGCCTGTTGGTCAAATCGTATGTCTTCTCTGGAGAAGGATGTAATTAATTGTCCATTTAAAAATCTGCCTGTTTGTCTTTTTGTCGATGAGTTTTAAAAGTTCTTTATGCTGGATAACAGGCTCTTATGAGAGATATAATGTGCAACTAGTTCCTTCCATTCTGTAGCCTATCTTTTCACTTTCTGGGTAGCTCCTTTTGATGCACATAAGGTTTTTATTTTGAGGAAATTGAATTTATCTATTTCTTCTTTAGCCGTTTGTGTTTGGTGTCTGTTCTAAGAAACCATTGGTAAATTTGTGTTCATGAAAATTTATCTCTGTTTTCTTTGAGAGTTTATAATTTTACCTCGTCCATTTAAGCCGTTTATTTATTTTGAATTAATTTTTGCATGTAACATGAGGTTAGGATCCCATTTCATTTCTCTTCATGTGGATGACCACTCTCCTGGCTCCATTTTTGAAGAGACCCTTTTTTAGCCATTTTAATGTCTGTCCTTATCAAAAATCAATTGACTGTTGATGAGTGGGTTTATTTCTGGGTTTTCCATTCAGTTTCATTGATCTATCTGTATCTCTCTATGCCAGTGTCACAATGTTTTAATCACTGTCGCTTTCTATTAAGAATTAAAATTGGGAAGTATGAGCCTCTAACTTTGATTTTCTTTTTGAAGAGTGTTGCAGCTCTTTGGGGTCCCTTGAAATTTTATATAAGTGGATCAGCCTGTACATTTTCCTGTGAATTTTCATAGGAATCATATCGAATCAGTGCATCAGCTATGTACTATTGCTATCTAAACAGTGTTAACTCTTTCCATCACCATGAGAAGGCTTCAATTTTCAGTGTACGAATCCTGCAGTTTGATTAAATTCATTTCAAAACATTTCAAAACATCGACATTATTTAAAATGTGATTATTTACTTAAATTCTTCTCAAGATTATTCCTTGCTCACATATGAGTAAAACAGATTGTGGTTTATTGATATTTAGTCCCGTAACTCTGCCAAAATCGTTCACTTGCTCTAATGCCTTCTTTTTTTTTTTTGATTCCGTAGGAAGTTCTATATCTAAAATGTTAATGGTTTAGAGGGCTAAGATAAGGGTTGGGGTTGGGATGGAGTTTGGGGCTGAGTTAGGGGTTCAGGTTATGGGTTATAGTTTGGTCATGGTTTACGGTAACTACACATAACTGTTTATGGCTATATGTAATTTACAGTTTGTGGTGATAGATTATGGATTATGTTTAGGGTTTCTGGTTATATTTATGTTGGCTATGGTTTACGGTTATCATTTATGGGTAATGCGTTATGGTTATAGTTTGAGGCAGGACAGGGCCAATTTCCCTGAGTGGGGAGGAGACCAACCCCTCCCCCGAGAGAAGAGTAGGTTCTTTGGTGGAAAGTGTGGAAAGAATTCAACATGCCCGCCGTAGTGAGAGTCAAAAGGATAGTTTATTGTAAAAAGGGGAAAAGCAAAGACTAGAAATAGCAAAGACAAAAAGCCAAGACAAGGAAAAAGCCCTGTGTATTGTGGGTAAGTCCAGTTTATATTTCATTCTTTTGTTCCCGTGAGTTAGAGTTTAAAGACTTTGTTTATCCATTTCCTTCACTATGGACAAACAGTGAGAAAGGTTAAGAGTATGTAGCGTGAAAAGCCTGCGGGCCGTTCCCAGCCATCCATCCACAGGTTTTCTATGGCTTTAGACACAGGGAATGAATGATTTTATTTTGTGTAGGGCAGACACTTAAAGGCTCTGTTTTTCCTGTTTCCCCTTTACAGGTGTGGAAAATGGGTTGTTAGCAATTCCAGCAGAAATCCTCCTTTGCTCTGCAGGTACCTTCATGGCCTGACCACAGAGCTGATGAGTCTCTGAATGTAGTCTCTGAATGTAGCTCGATTTAACATTTTAATTCTCTTGTCACTTCCCTACGTTAGTTTAGCATTATGGTTTGGGTTTTTGTTGTGATTTATAGTGATGACTACAGAGGAGAAAAAATGGGGTTGAGCTCCAGGGTCGTGTGGGTGGAAGCAGAGGTCAATGAGGAGAAAGGATGAGGTGGACCTGCAGGGAAATGCACAGCACACCTTCAAATGTCCGATCAAAAGCGCTTAGGCTAAACCAGGCAGTGGTTTGGATCAGTCCGCCAGTGTGAGGTGAGGGCCTGGGGTGCATTGAGGTACTGAGAGACAATGGGGAGGAGCCAAGGTGTAGTGACCTCACCTTTAGAAACAATAGGTTAAGGATAAGACATGGTACGTGCTAACGGCCATGTCTCACTTCTAGTTAGTTATCTGCTAAAAATTTATTAACTAAAGGGATTTACTGGCCGGATCACTGCCTATAGGTACAAAATATTTTAACAATGACGCATTCTGCTTCTGTACCCCTGCTTGCTTACCCACCTCTTAGTTATCAGTTAATGAATGGAGGAGATATAGTCTTTTGTGTAAAGATTAAGGATGTGGGGGATGGGATCGAGGGCTTAAAATCTTTGTGCCCCTGCGTCTCGGGGCTGCTCCTTTGCAAGGACAGCCGCCGGCTAATAAACTGTCTCTTGGACTAGAGCACTCGAGTTGGGCCTGGTTATTTCGGTCACAACAAAGGGACGGGTCCTGGGTGGATCTGCCAATCAGTGCCGACTCATTTAGTGCAGGGCCAGCCTGCACTAGTGTCTGGTCTTCCAGCTGTGTGCATTTATGGTGGGTCATTCAGATCAAGAGACCTTCACGGAACCCTCACATTTCTGCTTGACCCAGCGTAAACCCACGTAGAGCAGGTGGCTTCTCGTGCACGCAGACACGGCTTCACCTTTTCAGGAATCCCACAAAGCTTCTGGAGGCTTCTGGCGGCTCCACTGTGCTGAGGCAGTTCCTGTACTTCTGCAGACCCTCGGAGCTGCTCCCTGGACAGACACGGCGAGAAAAGGTGAGGAGAAGCTTTATGTCCCAGGAGTGCTGAGGGGTGACGATACGGGGTGTCAGTCTTTAGAGGACTCGGGAGAGGAACCAGCTCGGTGCGGAAAATTCTTCTTTGTTTATTTTAATTTCGTGGTGTCAGGTAGTGAGGATAAAGAGTACTGAATGTAAGTGTGTCTATTTTTTGTACTTCATAGTACAGAGGAATTAAAGATATTAGAGTGTATTGGTCTAAATGCAATGGGAATTGCTTCTACCTTAATTCTAGCCTGCCTTTCCCCCAGGCTAACAGCTCCTCCCCTAGATATGCTAATCGAGTTGAGTCCTGTGGGAACAAAGAGATTTGGAGGTTTCGCGCTCTTCCTTAAACCTTTAGAGGGAAAGGAGATTAACTTTGTCCTAATGTAAGGCTGGTTCTTGCAGAATGGGAACGAGGAAAACTGTAAAAAAAAATCTGTGAAAAGAAGTATTGTAGGGGGTTTGTGAGGTGACATCTTGGGAGAGGAAATGTTATGGACAGTTAAGTTGAATGAGATTGGAATACATTTCACCAAGGAAAAATTTAAATATCAAAAGAAAACTTTTGTAGAAGCAGAGTTGAGTTATTCTTTCTTTAGAAGGACAAAGTTTTCCCGCATCCTTCTGCTCCAGATAGGATATTATGAAAAGTTTTCTGCCTAGAAATCAAAGACTGCTTTCTTAAAATAGTTTTTCGTCTTAATCAAGTGCTCGATGACTTAAGAGATAATTTCCTCAATCCTAAGAACCAAAGTTTTGCTTTGTCACTTCGGTTAAGTGAATAACTTAATATCGTTTTATAATAATATACTAAAGAAGAAAATGAAGGTCTAGACTGTTTTTGAAAGCACAAACTGCTTCTGTGGCTCCAAGGCTCCCTCGCCAAGGACAAATACAAATCGTAAATGCCTTTTCACAAAAACTAAGAGGAAACATTAGCTATGTTCACAGGTAAACTTAATTTATTTCACCTGCCAGAAGTAGTTTGGCTCCAACTCTCCTTTTAGATAATCTAATCCTTCTTGTGGCAGTCATTTTAAAATGAAGGCGTGGGAGTTCAGAACAGGTCACCCAGAGACCCAGAGATGTTCGGATTGTTTCCAGCTAAGGGAAAGTTCATCTTCTGGCTGAAGAGAAACTACTGCCCCATCCTTTAACTATCCAGAACTAATTGAACGGAGGGCCTTGCCCATATAATAGGAGATCCTCAGCCATCATCTCCATCTGACCCTCCTATAGGGCTGGGCAAAGTAATGTGTACTAAATGTCTGTTCTTATCATCCTGCAATGACCCTTTGAAACCCCCCAGGCACCTTACCATATCCTTAGCTCAAGATGTCTGATATACCCAAGTTGTCATTGTACTCCTCTATCTCTCTTGCATGTGGAGTCTCTGACTCTCACGTGGGTGGGGTTCTCATACATATGAATGTATTAAATCGCATTATTTTCTTGCGGTCATCTTTCTCACATCTATTTGATTTTTTGACCAGACAGGAGAGCCTTGAGGGTGAAGGAAAATGTATTTCTCCTCTGCAGTTGGCACCGTGAGCAAGATAAACTCATCGCTGGGACATCTCACTTTCCTGTGATGCCGCTGCAGATGAAGCGATGCTCGGGCATATGACACAGGCCAGCGGAAGGTAAGGATTCTTATCATGTCAGCACATCTCCAATTCTTAATGACAGTCTGAAATTTTATGTCCTAAAATACCTGCTTAGTCCCTGTTAGGTCGGAAGCTCCAAAACATAAAATGTGGGCTAAACGGCAGTTACGGCTGGGGTCCTATGAGACGGCCGCAGCCCCTATGGAATCAGAAACTTCAAATTACAATGCCAATGACGAGGAAGATTCCAATTAGATTAGATTATTTAAAACCACTTAAAAATCACAGGCTTCCAAATCAGATAAGATCGAAACAAAGAGAAAGGAGAGTCACAGGAGTTGGTGCTTGATTTAAGCTCACAACATTCTGTACAGTAATGTTTTATGTTGAAGTATGTTAGACATTTAGGGGTTCAGGGGGTTAAAGGTCTAGGGTCTGAGATAGGGTGTTAGAGGTTAGAATCAGAGTTGGAGTTTTGGGTCTGGGGTCCCTGGACTGCGATCGGTTTGGCTCTGGGGTGCAGTTATGGGTCCAGGGTCTCTTTACAGTGTCTCAGGTCCAAAGTTCACCTCCAGAATCTGGCAGCTGGCAACCGGGGTCCTGTGTCCAGGTCTGATCCTGGGGGAGTCTGCCTCTAAACTCCTGGTTATGGCTCTGGGGACCATCTCCAGGTTCTGAGGTTTAGTCCATAGTCCAGCTGTGCATCTGTGTTGGAGACTCGTGGTCCGGTGGGTCTGGCTGTGGTGTCCTGGTCCAGCTCTGGCTCCAGAGTCTTGTGTCTGTAATCTGGGATCCTGGGTCTATGGTCCAGTGTCAAGCCTCTGGCATCTGGTGTCCTGCATCCTGGGCATTGTACCTGGGTTTTGATTGGGACATAGCTTTGGATCCAGGTTATGTGGTCTGCTGCAGGGTCTAGGTCTTGTGGTATGGGGTCTGTCTTTGAATGTGGGGTCCACTTGGGTGTCCAGTTTCCAGTATCTGTATCTGGGGTCCCAATTCTGGCTCCAGCCAGAATCTGGTATTTTTCAGCTAATGGTCATTGGTTCCCGTTAGTCAACAACACGGTGCAGTGAAGGGGGTAGATACTTTATTGAGTATAAATAGCTGAATCGTGATACAGCACAGCTGTGAGAACAGCAAGGCTCTGGAGTGGCTCAGTAGAGCTTCAGGTCAGTCATGAAGCATCATGGCTGTGGGAAAGCATGGCTGTAAGGAGGGCCTAAAGTGAGGTGACTCTGGGGCCTGTTCCCTCTAAAGTGAGAGCTCTGCTCTACGAGCTCCGATGTCATCAGATGCTTTGTTCCGCTCTCGCAAGACAATTTCAGCTTCAGTCCTGGAGACAGGCAGGTCAGTGAAAGCTTCTCCCTGAAGTGTGGTTTACATGAAGTACCTCTTGGTAGAAATGGCTGCTAGGCTCTTTTTTAAAATTTGAGCCCAGGTAAGCACCAGGAACCCTTCTTATTAGGCAATTTTTTTTTCTCAATGTTTACATGTCATGTGTTATATGAGGGGCACAGGGGCTCCTGAGGTTGGGAGCTAGGGGATACCCCCTCATAAGAGAGATGTCTCAGTTTTTGCTCCAGGCAGCTTGAAGGGTAGTTACATCAGCATATGGGTAAGGACAGACCCGGAGTGGATTTCTCCTCCATCCCAGATGCAGCCAGCATTTTAGGATTAAAGAGGGTGCCCAGAAAATGAGATAGTAGAAAGTTGGTGAGATCTCCATCTTCGTTTAGCCCCATGTGTGAAGGGCTCAACAGGTCCTTGGGGGACCCGTGAGGAGGGACCTGGAGGTGAAAGTCTCCATCGTCTTCATCCATGTGGGTAACTGGCGTGGATGTAAAAACTTTCTAAACCTGTAGAGAACATATATGAGAATTTATTTGAGCAAAACCGATGACATGTGCCACAGAGCAAGATCTCAGATCCTGTAGGGAATCGATTTTGCTACTCCTTTTAGGCAGTTATGATTATGGAAAGCACATAAGAAAGATTACACGTATGTGGTGAAAAGCAAAGCGGGATGGATACAGAATAGCTCACCAGATTGTGTGTTCTTCGAGGGTGAATAACCCCTTCAAAGGGTTTTACTGTTATTTGAAAGCTCTGTTTACGTAGTTGGAGAACACCAATGGTCAGGACTTTCTTAAAGGTTTTACTAAAGAAAGGGTTGGTGTGGCATTGTGACTATCGACTAGGGCCCGTCCAGGTAGGGATCTGTGATCTGATTACCTTGTGAAGTTAATTTCCATAGAACCTTTTTTCCCTCCCACTTGCATAGGTGCCAGTAGAGACCTGGAGGCAATTTCTCTAACTCAGTTCTAGCATGTGTGTTAGGGGCAGACGGGGTGCCTGGGGAATGAGAGAGTGGAGACTTGGAGGCGGTTTCTCCATTCCAGTACAAGGCCAATATGTGAGGGCATAAGGGGCACTGGCAAACATGGGAGGAGCGACCTGAAGCCAGGGGGGACAGTCTATTGTTAAGCTACAGTGCACGGAAAAGTGAAGCCTGGGATGCTGTGTGTCCTCTACTGCAGGGTCCCAACCGGGCCCTTCTTCATTAGGACTGAGTAGGGGTTTGGGGAGAAGGGTCGCCTTTCAAAGGACCCAGCAGAGATACGGCTCGATATGGAAAGTTCTTCCTTTTCTTATTTTCATGTTTGGTGTAAGATAGGTAAGGAGTAAACATAGGTTTATCTATTTCTTGTTTCGTATTCTAGAAGAACTAAGGTATTCTGAGTCTTGCCCATATTATGGAGGAGTTGCCTCTATCCTAATTTCCCCTTGCCTTTCCCCCTTGCTGACAGCCATCATAGGCATGCTAATTGCTGTAAAATTGGTGCCTATTTCTGGGTGGAGCAAACACTGAGATTTGAATATTTCCCGCTCTTATCTGGATTCCACCTCTTTCCCTACCCTCGATAAAAGATGTTTAAACTCGAACGACAAGTGAAGTTGAATTTGAGAAATCTAGTGAGCACTTTTCTTCTGTCACCAGGTTGGCTAACGGTTGGGATCCCACTAGCTCCTGTAAACTGCTGCAGCCGAGAGATCACGAACGTCTGTTGGCAGACGTAAGCAGTATTTTTATTTTCCCTGTCAGTCTTTGATCCATCTCTGCAGGGTTTGGGAGAATTTAGAAGTGCTGCCAGTCTGTTCATACATTCAGATTGTTGTCAAAAAATATTTGTGAAGCTAACGTCTTGGACTTAAAGTCTCAAGATCTGTCTGTCTGTCTGTCTGTCTGTCTGTCTGTCTCTCTCTCTTTTTAACTGATCGTCCAGAGATGATATTTTTTTCCTTCTTTTGTGTTTTGTTACTGGAGAATGGGGTCCTCTCCCGGCACATTGTCCAGGTTCCTGATGTCTCGAACAAAGAATTGAGTAAGACACCGAAATACATCGGAAAAGTTTTCTTAGGAAGGAAAGTCCACTTCCAGACGTGGAAGCGGGCCTGAGCAAGAGAAGCGTGGCTCAAAAGGCCCGGTAGCCAAGACTTCAGGCTTTTTATCCCTTTTTGCTGTGTTTGGTTACTTAGACTGGGCTTCCTTGATTGACAAGGAAGATTGACAGCACCCAGTGAGTCATCATTTTGCCTTCTGAACATGTTTGTTCCCAGCATTCAGTCTGTTATAATATGAATGAACTTGCAGGCATAGGCAGCATATTATAATGATGGTCTAATGAGACCCAGATGAGTGAAGGACGTTGGGATCTTCATTGCCCATGTGCCAGTCAGTGGCTTAAACTGGTACCTAATTCTCTGCCTACTGGTTTCTTTGTGTGAGTGAAAAAAAAAAAAGCGCCTTCTGGCTTGCTTAATTGTGGGCGGATTAGGGTGGACCCCATCTAGGATAGGATGACCTCCTTGTCTTTGCAGGCAGACCCGAAACCCCCTCACTGTCCTTCCTACCTCTTTTCTAAGAGCCAGGAACCGCCTTATTAGTATGGATTGTTGTAGCCGCCAGTCCCCAAAAGACACACAGACCACCAGAAATCAGTGAGTTATAGGAAACAGGCTCTTTATTCAGACAGCTGGGTCTGCCAGGGGTACGCAGACCCCAAATTAAGCAGCCCCGAAGTGTTAGAGGTACAGGGTTTTTAACCCTAAATCCCATTCCTCATTCTGTGTTAAACACAAAGGTCTATTTTTCTCCTATTCACTACCTGCCAACCCACAGGTCAGGTGTGCAAGCGGGGGTACAGAAGCAGAAAGCTTATTGTTAGAATGTTATGTTCCCATGGGTGATAGCCTGTGTTCCCATGGGCAATAGCCTGTGTTTCTGTGGGCGATAGCCAAGCAGTAATTTTCCAGCCAGCACAGGATGTTGAGGAAGGGGAGGTCTCTTCTTCTGTATCTGCTTCCTGTTTAGAATGGCCATAGTCCCTGACTACAGGGATTTCATGGAGCTCTTTTCCTTTCTGCCTCAGTCAGGGTGGGGTCTTGGTTTTCTTGCTGAAGTGCCACCTCATTCCCTAGACAAGGAAAACAAGATACAAACTTATTATTTAAATCATACATCTATTAATTTCTATTATTGATTTGCCTATTAAGTGAGTAAAGGGAAACAGACAGGCTCAGTTAATACAATTCTTAAAGAGCAAAAAGAAAGACTTTTGGCTTAAAGTCCCCTCCCCTATCAGACTCTTAAGGGCCCTGCCTGGCTTAACATCATTTCTTCTTAACAATGGTCTGATGATCCTTATCAATAGTCAGAGGATCTGAGTCGCCAGGGCAGTTACCAGGATTTGAGGGAGAGGGCCTTTTTTTTCCAGAGAAAGAAGGGAAGAAATCCTAACTAGGTTTACTAAAAAGATGAACTCTGCAAGAGATGTCCTACTTCATTTCCTGCTAAAAGATTAAGAATTTTAAAAGTGATGTCTTGTCTCAAACCCAGGTGTGGCTTCTGCAGGCAGACTTTGCTTTTTTTCATTAAACACATTGGAGAAGGTTTTCCAGACTTTTGGAAGCGCCATTGTGGGGAGGTAGTCAGTGTCCCTTTGCAACCCCCAGGTGGTGGGTGGTGGGACTTCCATGGGAGGCAATGGCCAGGAGAAGGTTTGCGTGCAAGCATTGCTGTGGGGTGTTGGGTAGAGGGTTGAACTTCACAGCACCCAGAAGAGCAATGGCTTTGTGTGGAAAAGTTTTGGTTATGTGATTTTTAACTTGAGGGATAAGATAGTGAGGGTGACTAGCACTAAAGATTAGTCAATCTATTTTTTTGCTTCACATTATAGAGAAACTAAAGATGTTCCTGTTCTTTTGTCTACATGTAATGGGGAATTGCTTCTACCGTAATTCCAGTTTGCCTGTCTCCCAGGCTAAGTGCTCCTGCAATAGATATGCTAAATAGTGGAAAGTCTTCCAGAACAAAGAGATTTGGAGATTTGGCGGGCTCTTTTTCAGATCCTGCCTTTTTCCATGCCCCTCCTCCCTCGCTGATAAAAGATGCTTAGGCTTGAAGGTGTACTGCAGTTGAACGTGAGAAAACTAGAAAGTCGCCATTTTGTTTCGGTGCCAGGAAAATTAATTGCTGGGATATTATCTCCTGGAAACTACTGTAGCTGAGATATCTGGGACGTGTGTCGGCAGAGGTAAGCAGTATATTGGTTTACCCTGTCAGCCTTTTTGCTCGATTTCTGCACGGTCTGGGAGAATTTAGAAGAGCTGGCTGACTTTTTCCCCTCCAATACATTTAGATGTGCATGAAAACTATTGTGGAGGCAAGCTATTTGCACTAGGTGACTACCAGTTTTCTATATTGAAACTTTCCTCGCAGTGGTTATGGTTTTCTGTGCTTTCGTCTTTCGTGCTGTTATAAGAAGGAAATACCATGGGGATAGGAAGCCTTGGCTTCTTTAGCTAAGCTGTAAAAAGCCTTAATTGTTTTTGTCTTTGCTAAAGTTATTCTTTATTAGAAAATCTTTTAATTTGGAAAATATTTATGGAAACTCATGATCGCAATTGCTTCATTAATCTTGGTAGAAATACCACATTTTAAAAATGAATGGATAGAAGCAAAATGAAGTATTAAGCTTTTGAATTAATACTTCAAAATATACTTGTTCTGGGCTGAGTAAGTAAAAAATGGAATAAATCGTTGGGGTTACATTGTGTAGGGTGCATCTTAAATTTTTTGTTTTCCTGGTTTCCTCTTACGGTAAGAGTAAACATTAACAGTATGGACCAAGAGTTGTTAGTAATCTCTGCAGGAAATTTCTTTTGTTCTGTAGGTTTCTCCTTGTCTGGTCTTAGGGGTGATCTGCCAGGTTCCCTAAAGGTAGCAGTACCTTGCGGATTTTGGAAACAGCCTTGTTTAATATTTACCAATTTGTCTAGTTCTCCTGCCTTATCCGTTATTAGATGTTGGAAGAGATTTTAAAGGATGTAAAAGGTGATCAGAAATCTGACAAAAATGGAAGCTGATTTTGTAAAGTCAGATCAGAACTACAAGGACAGTGTCAGCATCTTCCAGGGGCTTCCTGCTGAGTCTGTTAGAAATGCAAGCACAGGCCAGTACTGCCTGAGGCAGTTTGAGTCAAACTAAGGAAAAGTAATTGAGAGGGTCACTTTTAAAAATGGCAAGTCTCCTTTGTCTATCCCTAATTGTCTTTCCCTGTCCCTCTTAAAAATGTGGAAGAAGTACTAAAAAAAAATTTGCGTAATCACCTTATAAGTAGACTGGAAGGAGCTCCAAGCTAACAGCTTCTATAGAGATGATAATTGGTGGAGAAGTTTTGGCTGAAGAGAGAGATTTGGAGATTCCAGCTCTTTAGTAGATCTTGCCCCTTTCCTCGCCCCTTCCCCATTTCTTTGTGGTAAAAGATGCCCGCGCTGAGATTTTCTGTTAAGTGGATTTGTAAGATAGGATTTTTAAGATTCCGTTAAGTGAATTGAGAAAACTAGAAAGCTGCCATCTTGTTATGGCAGCAGGGGAGTTCACGGTTGGGATGCTGCTAGCTCCTGGAAACAGCTGTAGCAGAGCGATGATGTTGGAGTGTTGGCAGAGGTAAAAAGTATCTTTGTCTGTCCTGTCGGCCTTTGTGTTCTGTATATGCTGGGTTTTGGAGAATGTCGAAGTGCTGCCAGTCTTTTTCCTCTAATACATTTAGGTGGGCACGAAAAATATTAGTGAAAAGAGTGCTTGGACTTAGTTTCCTGCCATTTTGATGAAGGCCCATTGTAAAAACACAGGTCCTCATTTTCTATCCCCGTTCCTCTTTTCCCTGTCTCAAAAGCTGTGAAAAATAACTAAAAGATCTTAGCATAATCACCTTAGCAATAGACAGGCACCAAGAAGTATAGGAGTGAAAAACTTTCCAATATATCAGTCACAGGGAAGTGATATCTTCAGGCGCCAGCCCCCAGGAAAGCACTGACAGCCACCAGGATGCAGATAACGAAACCGCCTGCTTGGCCCTGTTTGATCTAAGAGTTTCCCCGGAAACATTTATCTTTGTGTAAGACGGTTATAGCCAACATCTGCTTTCTGTAATCCGCTCGCTAGCTTGTTCAGCAGACCAGCAGGATATGGTCTTAAGCTTTATAAGCTGCTTCCTCTGTAAGTTCCGGGCTTATCTCCTCTGACCCTACATGGTAGAGAGTCAGTCGCCGGCTGGCTAATAAAGGCTTACAATGCATCTCAATGGGTTCCGTAGGTCTTAGAATTGATCGCGCGCCCCAATAGTAGGAGCCCAGTAAACAGCTTTGACCTGCCTCCCACTTTCTACCATTGCTTTCTGGGTTGCCTCAATAAAATTTACCTGCTGAGCTCTTCTCATTTTCATGCTTATGTAAATCCCAGGTGGACATATAATAAAATTCTTAGTCACGGTCTGCAGTCTTAGGTGAAAATTAGAAGTGGCGTGAGGTCATTGTCTCTTGTAAGTTTAGAGTGGCAGTTTAAAGTATGCGTGAAGCCAGCTTGTGATTAGATACTGAAGGGTTTTCTATGGATTTGACTGGCTGTTTGCTTCTAGAAGGTGTTGAGGTACAGCAGGGTAAGAGGCTGGGGTCAGCCATAAGGTGAGGTTTTGGGGCCTCGGGGACAAGAGTGCTGGGTAGGACCCGGGAGGGTGGGTCTCGGTGTGATTTGCCAATCATTGTGAACTCAGGCGTCAGTGCTCTGGTCTGCATCCTGGGCTAAATCTTAGGTACACTCCACCATAACTGCGCGTCACATCTATGTGACCGAGCATGGACACATGTGGCCAGGCATGAGTGTTGAGTCACATTCTTACGACCCAGCATGAACCCAAGTATTCCTTCTGCAGGCAGACTTTGCTCTGCCTTTTCAATAAGCACACTGGAGTTTTCTCAAGGCTTTCGGAAGCACCTTTGCAGGAAGGTAGTCAGTGTACCTTTGCAGACCCCAGGTGGTGGGCGGTGGGACTGCAGTGAGAGAAGTGGGGCAGAGAGGCTTTGCCTGCAACATTGCTGTGGGGTGTTGGGTGGGGTATTGAACTTCATAGGACCCAGGAGAGGAATGGTTTGATGTGGAAAACTTGGTCATGTTATTGTTTACTTGAGGTATAAGATAGGCAGGGTGACTAGTACTTAAGACTTGTTTATCTATAATTTGCTTCATAATATACAGAAACTAAAGATGTTTGTGTCTATATCTAATGGGGAATTGCTTCTACCCTAATTCTAGTTTGCCTGTCTCCCAGGCTAAGTGCTCCTTCAGTAGATATGCTAAATAGTGGAGACATCTTCCAGAACAAAGAGATTTGGAGATTTGGCGGGCTCATTTTCAGATCTTGCCTTTTTCCATGCCCCTCCTCCCCTGTTGATAAAAGATGGTTGGGCTTGAAGGTATATTTTGTTGAATTTGGGAAAACTAGAAAGTTGTTTTTTTTTTTTTTGACTCCAGAATTAATGGCCGGGATACTACTAACTCCTGGAAACTGCTTTGGCTGAGAGGTGTTGGACATGTGGCGGAAGAGGTAAGCAGTATGTATATTTGTTTACTCTGTCAGCCTTTTCGGTCGATATCTGCAGGGTTTGGGATAAATCAGAAGAGGCAGCAGAGTTTTTCTCTCTAATATGTGTAGATGGGCACAAAAACTATTTTGAAGCCAAACTACTTGCACTTAGTGACTCCCAGTTTTCTTTACTGAAACTTCCCTCGCAGAGCCGGTCATGTTTTCCTGTGCGTTTGTCTTTTCTGCTGTGAAAAGGAAATACTGTGGGGATAGGAAGCTTGGGCTTCCTTGGCTAAGCTGTAAAAAGCCCTATTGCTTTATGTCATTGCTAATGTTATTGGGTTGATGATGCATTGTTTGTATTGAAAAACCTTTTAATTTTGAAAATATTTTTGGAAACTCACGATAGCAATTTTTTCATTAATACTGGTAGAAATAAGAATAAATGGATAGAAGCAAAATGAATTATTCTTAAGCTTTTGAATTACTTCTTTACCTTTTTGGGTATTATAATTGATGGTAATATCAACATCAGGGTAAAAAGGTGGAAGGGAAAAAACAAGTTTCCTAACCAGGCGTAACTTTTAAAAATTATCGTTAATAGAGCATTTGGAGAATCAGTTTTGATCTCTTAGTCTGGGCAAGGCAAGTCAAGAATGGAGTAGATTGTTGGGTTTACATTGTGTAGGGTATATCTTAAATTTTGTTTTCCCGTTTTCCTCTTATGGTAACTGTAAACATTAACAGTATGGACAAACACTTTGTAGTATTCTCTTTGTTGAATCTTCCTTTGTTCTGTAGATTTCTCCTTGTATGGCCATTGGGATGATGAGGCAGTTTCCAAAGGTAGCAGTACCTTCCAGGGTCTGAAAACAGTCTGGTTTAATAGTCACTAATTTATGTAGTCACTAATTTATGTAGTTTTCCGGCCTTATCCCTGTATCAGAACGTTGGAACAGATTTCAAAAGATGTAAAAACATCAGAAATCTGACAAAAATGGAGGACGATTTTTCAAAGCCCTATCATAATTACAAGGAAAGTCTCAGCATTTTCCAGGGTCTTCCTGCTGAGTCTATCAGAAATGAAAATACAAGCTACTACCGCCTGAGGCATTTTGAGCCAAAGTAAGGGAAAAAATTTGAAAGTGCCAGTTTTTAAAACACAAGGTCTCATTTGTATGTCCCTAATCCTCTTTTTGTGTCCTTAAAAATTGGGAAGAAGTACTAAAATACCTTAGCGTTATCACCTTATCTGTAGACAGGAAGAGGCTACAATCTAACATCTTCCACAGATATGCTAATTGGTGGAGTAGTTCTGTCTGAACAGAGAGATTTGGAGAATCCCCGCTCTTTCTTAGATCCTGCCCCTTTCGACGCCCTTCCTCCCTCCTCTGTCGATAAAAGATTTCTGCTTGAAAGTTCAGTTAAGTAAATTTGAGAAAGAAAGATGCCATCTCGTTATGGCACCAGGAAAATTTATGTTTGGGATACTGTTAGCTCCTGTACACAGCTGTAGCAGAAATGATGGAGGAGTGTAGGCAGAAGTAAGCAGTACCCTCCCTTGTTCATCCTGTTTTCCTTTGTAGTCTATTTCTGCAGGGTTTTCGAGAATGTGAAGTGCTGTCAGGGATATTCGTCTAATACATTTAGATGGGTGTGAACCATTAGTAAAAGTGAGAACTTGGACTTAGTGAACTCACACTATTTATTGAAAGTTTCCTGCCTGTTTGAAAAGGGCCACTTTTAAAAATACAGGTCTCCACTGTGTATTCCTGTTCTCCTTTCTTCCGCCTCCTTAAAAGTTGCGAAAAATAAAAGTTCTCAGCAATAGACAGAAAGGCTGCAAGTAGGAGCCCAGTAACCAGCTTTGACCTCCCTCCTACTCTGTACCATTGCTTTCTGTGTTACCTCACTACAATTTACCTGTTGAGCTCTTCTCATTTTCATGCTTATGTAAATCCCACGTGAGTGTATAATAAAAATCCTAGTCGCGGTCTGCATCGTTAGGTCTAAGTTAGAAGTGATGTGAGTTCATCGTCTCCTGTAAAATTCGATTGGCAGTAAAACAACATTTGTGAAGCTAGCTCGTTGTGCTTAGATACTGATGGGTTTTCTGCAGGTTTGACTGGCCGTTTGGTCTCAGGAGGAGTTCGGGTGCAGCCGGGTAGAGGGTGGGGTCAAGCATGAGGTGAGGTTTTAGGATCAACGGGACAAGAGTTCTGGGAGTGCTGGTCCTGGGACAATTTGCCAGTCTGTGAACTCAGGCTCGAGGGATGTGGTCAGTTCCTGGGCTAAATCCAACGCGATCCCTCCATGCTTTTCATCGCCTACCTTTGAGTCACATTCATGTGACCGAGCATGGACACATGTGACCTGGCATGACTCTCCCCGTTCTTGCGACCCAGCATGAACCACGTATTCTTTCTGCAGGCAGACTTTGCTCTGCATTTTTATTAAGCACAATAGAGAAGTTTCAGGAGGCTTTTTTGGTGGTTCCATTGTGGTGAGGGGGTCGGTGTCCCTTTGGCTCCCCCAGGTGGTGTGTGGTGGAACTGCCATGGGAGGGAAAGGTTTATGAGAAGCTGCCTGTGTGCAAGGAATGGTGTAGGGTGTGGATAGAAGGTTGATCAGAGGAACTAGGAGAGGATTATTTTGGTGTGGAAAACTTCGGGTTTTGTTATTTGTGATGTAAGATAGTAAGCGTGCCTAGAAGCACTAAAATTGGTTTATGTATTTTTTGGTTTATATTATATAGCAACTGAAGATATTTGGGTCCATCGGTGTACAGGTAATGGGGAACCGCTTCTATCTTAATTCTAGCCCGCATTTCCCCAGGTCTAACAACAACTTTCATAGAGATTCCGATTGATGGAGACAGTATTTGTGAATAAAGAAATTTGGAGAGTTTAGATCCTGCCTGTTTTCATCCCTCCTCCCTCCCTTGGTTTTTAAAGATGCTTGGGCTCGACGGAGCATTTCTATTGGATTTAAGAGCTAGAAAGCTGCCATCTGCTTAGGCACCAGGAGAATTAACGGCTGGAATACTGCTATCTCCTGAAAACTACTGTAGCTGAGAGAGACCACAGGTGTGTTGGCAGAGGTAAGCAGTGTATCTATCCCATCAGCCTTTTTAGTATATTTCTGCATGGTTTGGGTGAATTTAGAAGAGTTGCCAGTCTTTTTTACTAAGATGTTAAGACGGTTGTAAAAAAAATATTTGCGAAGCCAGCTACTTGGAATTAGCCACTCTCGGCTTCCTTTGTTGAAACTTTCTTTTCATGGGTGGTCATTGTTTTCTGTGACTGTGGCTTTTGTGTCATTTTCATAAAAAAGGAGATGCCTTAGGAGATGAGAAATGTAAACACAGGCCACAACTGCCTGAGCAGACCGAGCTAAACAAACAAAAAACATGGAAAGGGCCACATTAAAAAATACAGACTACAGTTTTCTAGCCTGGCTCCTTAAAAATGGTGAAGGAAAGATAAAAAAGCTTTGGCTATAATCATATTAGTAGTAGACACCGAAACTGCTAACATGAGCCTGGTAACCGATCTCGGTCCTCCTTCCATTCCCCGTATCAGTGTTTTTAGGGTTGACTAACACGACTTAAAAGTTTCCATTCCTTGTCTGCAGTGTTTGCTAGAAGGTATAAGTGGTGTGAATCTATCGTACCTTAGATGGGCAGTTAAAATTATTTGCTTCCTTTTTGGAGCTCTAGGGTTGTCTCGATTGAGCTTTTCCTTCCAGAAATGATCCTTTCCTCCCCTACATCTGTTTTTTTGTGTGTTCTTTGCCATAAGGAGGTACTGTAGGGATAGAACAGAATCATAGTTCCCTATGAAACTGCTATTCCAGGTGGCCTCCGGGGTTCAGGAGTGAAATGATCCTCTATACATTGCTGTCTGTGGAGACGATGTGGGTTGTTCTCTTTATACCAGATGTGATTTCTTTCTGTCTTGTCCATGTTATAGGATTTTGGTTTGGTGTCAACCATCTGCAAGGTGCACTGATCCTGGTGCACCTGGTGGCTGGCCTTGGCAGCTCTCAGGGGAAGGTGCCATGAGGGGCCTCAGCCCAAGGGACCATTCTCAACTCCACCTTTCATTACCTTTCAATGCTGTATAAGTGCTATTATGGTAAAGCTCACTCAGAGCCATGAAAGAGCTGGTTTGTGGTCGGAGGGGATCTGAGACACCCTGTGCACTCCGCCATCCTGACAGCCTGTGTCAGGAAGGTCTGTAATCTTTGTTTCTGGGAGCAATCCTTTGAATCCTTGAGGGCTGCCTTCTTTGCACTGTTTTGTGGAGTTGTTTCCTTTCCTCCGTTGAGCAGGGAGGAGGCTCACCTGTTTGAGTCACTATCAGAATCTAAAATCCTACCTTCGACGGCCAGTGGATCCTTTGACTTGGATTAACTTCTAAACAGGTAAGACATTTTGTTTCTTTGGATGTTATTGCTGGTTTTTAATATTTGATTGTCTTAAGACTTGATTTGATTAAATGGACTTGTTATCATGAAATGTATTTACTGGATTCACAGAAATAAAGTTATGTTTTCTGTTATAATTGTGTCAAGAAAGTAGGGCACGTATTAATGCACTTTGAAATCTCAGTTCTAACAAATCTAGGTACAAATAAATGGTTTATAGGTAAAACATTAACAGTTATTGCATTGACATTGTGTGTATATCTATGTGCCTATATCTATCTATATATAGGTATTTATATAGATATACATATATAGATAATTTTTCCTGTGTTTTTAATAATTCGAAACTTGAAATTTTTGCTTGGTTAGTAAAGTGATACATACTCACTGAAAATCTCAAGATATCCAAATAAGATAAAGTAATGAAGCACAAAGTATGGGACATAGATTTATTCAATTTATCTGAAAGGAAGCAAGTATATTTGGTTCTATTTGTAAATGTGTCTTTTGCCACCACAAAAAGATATGTGCCAAGAGGTAATACGTTCAAGAAATTAAATCTGGTTCTAAGTACCATTCTAAAGAATTCCGCTGTAACAATTCAGAATCACTTTATTCGTTTGTACTACAAATTAAGATGGACCTCTGAATCGTTTATACATACTTGCTTCTTTGAACAATGATGCTGAAGAGATTCACTTTTAAAGCATTAAATGCCTGTTTTCTATGTCGGGAGATATATATCAAGGAGTGAATTCATTGAACCAGAAAAGAACATTTTGAGTGGTTGGAGTTGAAAACTTGTGCACACAGGCCACCGTGTTTTACATTTTGACGTGGTTTAAGGGCTTTAATTTTGTCTCCATAAATGACATTCGTCATGATGGGCTTTCTGGATTATAGCAAATCTGGGTTGTGTGAAGGGGGAGTATGGCGTTGTAGTTTTCATTTGCATTTCCATCATGACTCATGATACCTAACATCCTTTCTTGGGCCTATTGAAAATTTTCTCTTTTCTAGAGAAGGGTCTATTCTGGTACATTTTAGAAGTTTAGTTTGTCTTTTTGTCTAAGAGTTGTAAGAGTTCTTTGTTGAATGACACTTCCATTAGATCTATAACGTGAAATTCTTCCCTTTCTGTAGGTTGTCTTGTCACTTCCTGGATAGATTCTTTTAATGCCAAAAAGGATGAATCTCGAGGCAATCTCATTTATCTTTTTCATCGATTATTGTTTGATGCCAGATCGAAGAACTCTTTGCTAAATACAAGGGCTTGAAGATTCATCCACGTGCTGTCTTCTAGAGGTTTGAATTTTAAGGCTCGAATAAATTTCAAGTTCACCTTTATGTGGTATGAGTTCAGGGTCGAATCTCATTCCCCTACAGATGGTAGTCATTTTGCTAGCACCCTCTGTTCAAAGGACTCTCCTGTACCCAAGTCCATGTTTTCCACCCATGTCAAACATCCAATGACCTTAGAGAGATGGGTTTATTTCTAGGCTCTTAATTCTGTTCCATCCTTCTATATGTGTAGGTAGGCCTGCATTACAGATTTTGGTTTCTCTTGGCAACAGACCGCATATAGGGGCATGGTTCCCTAAGGGTATAGGAGTGGAAAAATGCCTATCCCTAGAGATGTCGGAGCCGACCTGAAGAAAAAAGCACAGTGCGGTCCTCACCTGTGACGATGATGCTGTGAACAAAGTATGCTGCCATCAGTCATTTAAAGGCACAGCACATACTGTTACTTATATCATATATTAGTTGTTTATGGCGATCAAGAACCATGTAACTGTTCAATGTATTCTTTACAACCATACCATTTTAATTGTGGTCATATTTATTTGTCTGTTTATTCACGTTATTTCATTAATGTGAGATATGTCACCCCTCTCAGCATGTGATTTTTGTTCTTTGTTGATTTCCTTATGGAAACATCCCTTAACACTGTAGTTGCAAGAATGTCAAAATAATATGCAGTCTAACCAAGACAGGATGACTAAGAATCTACCTCATGTAAAAATGTACATATTGGAAAAGTTAGCTGCATGCAAAGGGAGGAGCAGGTGATAGGAGATTTGTAAATTAAGGCCCCATAAGTCATTGCCTCAACCCTCACTCACAGTAAATAAGTTCCAGTAACCGATACTGGTATCCCACAGCTATGTAAATACACAAGGCACATCATGACCAGATACATGCACAGGGTAAAGTGGTCTGGGATCTTGCTGTGATAGTCCCATGAACAGAGTAGATAGGGAATCCCAGGAAGGTCGTTGGAAGCATCATTTATTCCATTTGTAGCTGGAAAATGTTTAACTTTTGACATGAATATCTGCAAAGAGACTATGTCCTTTACTATGTTTTCTTCACAAATGACATTTCAAACAAATCGTAGTTTTAATGGTCAATTGTCCTAAAAGCGATAACTGAAGTACTCCTAAAAATAAAACTTTCGATTACACATTTTAGTCAGTCAGTACGAAACATGGATCACAGCTTTAAAGTCAAAGAGAGAGGAAGGGCATCTGATTTTGAATGTTCTCAGGTTCAAGATTCTATAGTTTCTAGCAATCTCCGTAAAGCATGAAAGGGATACTAC
This sequence comes from Pteropus medius, assembly GCF_902729225.1. Taxonomy (NCBI): domain Eukaryota; kingdom Metazoa; phylum Chordata; class Mammalia; order Chiroptera; family Pteropodidae; genus Pteropus; species Pteropus medius. The sequence goes on along the minus strand of NW_024350376.1, from coordinate 14,850 downwards.
TGCTTTTGCAAATTTCACAAAGCAGCCACTAATTTGAGCTTTTAGACGAGAGAATATTCAGAGAAAAGCATCACACTTCTGTCCCTTTTGCAAACCTAGATCCAGTTGATAAATTATTCAAGGTCCTCATTGAGCAGTGGTAGTTTTAAGTATGTAACTGTTGATAGAACCAATTAAATTCCTGAGACCTCAGTCATCTGGCATCAGATGACTGGGGTCTAGTGTCTGGGTGTAATTTTGGGGTCTGACTCAGGTCCTGGTTATCGTTTGGGGGTCTATCTCCAGATCCTGAGGGTGCAGTTTATAGTCCAGCTCTTGATCTGGTGTCTGGGTAATGGGGTCCGGTCAAGTTTGGCCGCGGGTCCAGCGTCCACGTCCAGGTTTCGGTTCTCGCTCTGGCTCCAGGGTCTGGTGTTTGGAATCTGGCGTCTAGGTCTCTTGTCTCAGTGTCAAGTCTCTGACATCTGGTCTTATGTATCCCAGATCTGGGGTTTGTTTTTGGCCCTGGTGCACAGGTGTTTGTTTTTGGCTCCTGTTTATAGGGGTGCGGTTTTTTATTGGTTCCTGTGTTTGTCTTGTCTCTAGGGCCCTCGATCTGATGCTGAGTCCAGGTCCCTTGGTCTGGGGTGTACATCGTTGGTGTCCAGGATCCAGGGTCCAGTGTGGCTATGGCATCCCGTGTCTGTCAACCAATGGTCATTGTTTCCAATGCCAACAGGATCTCCAAGTCAGGGTGCATTAAAGATGGAGAATGTATTCATGGAAAACAGCTAATTTGTGATGCAGCATGGTTGTGACAACAGATCAGTTTTGGAGCAGTTTAGTATGTAGTGCTATAGGCTACTTATGAAGCATCGGGGCAAGGAGGGCTTACAGTGAGGATACTCTGGGGCCCGTTCTCTCTTCAGTTGGAAAGCTGTTCTCTGCTGCTCTACAAACTGTTGAATTTAGGAGCTCTGCTCAGTCTAGTCCTCAGAAGGCAGTTCGGTGCTGAAGGCAGGCAGGTCAGTGAAAGCTTCTCCTCGAAGGTTGGTTTGCATGAGAAATCCTTGTGTAAAGATAGGTGCTAATTTTAAGTGTGTGTGTGTGTGTGTGTGTAAGCACCTTCAGCCACCAGGAACTCTTCTTATGTATTTCTTTTTCTGATCATATGTCCCTCATTCTGGCTTGTGAGGGGCAATAGGCTCCCGGTGTCATGGTCGAGGAGAGGTAAATTTATTATCTCTGTTCCATCCAGCATGTGAAGAGCAGAGAGAGGTTTTGAGAAAAAGGGTTAGGACAGATCTGAATGTGATCCGTCCATCTCAGCTTTAGCCAGCAGGTGGAGAGAAGAGGGAGAGAATGGGGAAGAAAGTAGTAGAGAATCGGGGAAAAAAAGTCTGTCCCAGTACAACCAAGTGTGTGAAGGGAAGACCAGGTCTTCAGGGAAGGTCGAGAGGAGCATCCTGGGGGTGAAATCTCTATCCTGATTTTAGCCGATGTGTGAGGGCCAAAGCAGTGGCCTGGTAAAAGGGGCCAGGATAGATGGAGGCAACTTGTCCACCTGGTACCAGCCAGTGTGTGAGAAGCAGAGCGGGTGCCCGGTGTGAATGCAAGAAATGTCTGAAGTTGTAGAGAATATTTATAGGAGTTAAATTGAGCAAACCGATATCAGCCAGGGAGCAAGATCTCAGGCTATGAAGAATCGGTTTTGCTGCCGCTTTTATGCATTTGCAGATTTTGAGGGAACATACGGAAGATCACACTAGGTGGTGAAAAGAAAGGCGGTGATGGATTACAAGAGCTAATGAACGTGTCTGATACAGAGCGAATAGTCTCTTCAAGGTGTATTACAGTTTTAAAAAGTGTGTTTAGCTAGCTGCAGAGCAGCAACGGACAGGGCTGGCTGAAAATGTGTCACTAAACTGATAGGTTTGGGCTTCGACTACCCACCAGGACCTGGCCCAGATAGGAATCTGTTCTGATCATCCTGTCGAGGTTACTTTTTTTAGAACCTTTTCTGTCGGAAACCAGCCGACCAAGTCAAACCAGGTCCCTGAATGGGGGAGTGGGGACTGAGAAAAAAGAGAAGACAGACAGGGTGCAGGAGGGAGAACAGATCTCACAACCGTCTCTCCGAGTTTATTTCTTATGCTCCTTTTTATACATAATCTGTTCCTTTGCGTATCCCAAGATAACATAATAAAAATTACATCCTGAAGATCGAGGTACAACCGACACTTCTTTTGACACTCCCTTTTTCTATACTTAATCTTCTTCTTCCTGGAATTCCACAGAACCAGCCTTTTCCCTTTTTGATGCTAGCAGGCCTCCCGAGATAATCCATGCACTCTTTTGAATTTTGAGAGCTTTAGCTCCCTACAATTCCTCCTTTTTTACTTTATAGTAGACTGTGCCTGTCTTCGGTGGCTTCCTGCGAAACATGGAGCTTACCCGTCATTGGAACATGTATTCCATCATACATGCCCTGTCTTAGGTTGTCCAGTTGCCAAGAAGTCCTTACCCGTCTTTGACTACCACCCACTATATTGGGGCATTTTTATTTTTTAATTTTATCGCATGTATCTCGGAACCAACATCTCGCAGTGCTCGTATTGCGCATTTCAACAGATATGGCAATAAACACAAGATGACTAACATGAAACAGGCTAGAACGATAACAAATCCTAATGAATGAGTAAATGGTCCCCAAGTAGGGACTAAACGTTTTAAACCCTTTATAAATTCTTGCACTGATTGATCAGTATTTATTTGTAGTTCGGGAGCTTCTTTTAAGGCTAAAACGTCTCGATGTAATTGAACTAAATCTAATGACATATTAGCACTATGCCAGATCCCTTGTAAATGATTTTTTATCTTATCCCAAGGATGGGTGGTACTATTATACCTTTTTGGAGTTACACAAATCCATCGATATTGCACATGGCAACGTAAGCGGGAGGAAAATTTTAAGGCTTGAACTTCTTCTCCCAAAAAGTTTACTGTTTCATATAATGCATCTAATTTTTGTTCAGTTTTTTCATCAATACTTCCTTGAGATCCCATAGCTAATGAAACATTTTTTGTCATATCATTAACAAATGTTGCAGATTGCACAGAGTTGGACAAGAATATGGCAGCAGTGGGGGCTGTAACCAGCAAGGCGACAACTGCAAGAATACCTGCCACAACAACAGCCACAGCCCTTTTAGATCTTCCTAATGCCATGTTAATCTCTTTTAAAACCTGTAACCCATATTCATCAAACCAAAGGCCTTTAAGGTTAACAGGAACCATTATAAATGGCGGTTGTCTAAGCACGAGAACAGAAGTGTTAGCAGGAGTAACACAATTAGACAGCTGACAATTATTACAAGATACATCGAATTGATTAGTATTATTATCTACAGTAATATTGAAATTTCCTAACAATAATATATATGGGACATTAACACAAGTTCTAAGGACATATGAGAATCTTTCTTCTGAACCACTACTGTGTGAATTGGTCCGAGATTCATTAGTCATGCTAATACTCATTGTCACAAGTCCAGCAGCCAGTTTCCAAATACGAGTCTGCCAAACACCAGAGCTCGTTTTCCAGAGTCCAGCAGATAAAGCAGTCCCAGTGTCATAAGGCCGAGAGAAGTCCCAAACAGTTTCATTAAATCCTGTTACCCGGTACAAAGTGACATTCTCTTGATGACAACGATGCCACCATACCGAATCTTTTTGCACATGCCTCTTCGAGTGACAAAGTTAATCTCGATGTTCATTTTCGGCATGCCGCACTAGTCGTTCAGGCAACGAGCGTGTTCCGTCAGCTCCCTACGGAAAAACACAAACATGCCCTCGCCCCCATATTAATACAGGATCTGGTACTGCGTGTTGGGCAACGCCTCCAATAGCTACAAGTGGAGCTGAATCTTCATCAGGCGAATGATATCTAGCGGCCTCCTCCTCCTCCTCATCAGTAAAAATGGAGTCGAAAGGAGGGGGAGGCATCGGAGGGGCAGAAGGCACAACCCCAGCAGCCTCAGATTCGTCATACTCATGAACAATTTTTAAGTACAGGTGACATTTGTTCTTTAATCTGATCTCTTTCATGCCTAGGGTCTAAAGAATGTCTAATCAAAGTCCAAAGCCCCAAAGTATCTACCGGAACCTTAGTAGGTCCGTGGGCATCATAGGAATCCTGTAACTTTAGACCCACTCTTAACCATGTTTCTAAATCAATTGTCCCTTCCTCAGGAAACCAGGGACAAACTTCTATAAATTGCAAGAACTTCATTGACTGTCGCTGACCTACTTTAGCTCCTCTAACTCTAAGCATATTCTTAAGCATATGTACAAATAGCAGTCGACTATTTCCTTGGCCCATTATATTTTCTCTCTCAGTTTCTATATTACAAAAACTCCTGCGTACTCACCTTCACCGCCCACGGCTTTTTTGGCTAATCTGGAGTGCACTCGTCTCGCGGTGGGTCCTTGCTATTTTCCCCCGTTTTCAGGCCCACGTTGGGCGCCACTTGTCGGAAACCAGCCGACCAAGTCAAACCAGGTCCCTGAATGGGGGAGCGGGGACTGAGAAAAAAGAGAAGACAGACAGGGTGCAGGAGGGAGAACAGATCTCACAACCATCTCTCCGAGATTATTTCTTAGGCTCCTTTTTATACATAATCTGTTCCTTTGTGTATCTCAAGATAACATAATTAAAGTAACATCCTGAAGATCAAGGTACAATCAACACTTCTTTCGACACTCCTTTTTTTTATACTTAATCTTCTTCTTCCTGGAATTCCACAGAACCAGCCTTTTCCCTTTTTTATGCTAGCAGGCCTCCCGAGATAATCCATGCACTCTTTTGAATTATGGGAGCTTTAGCTCCCTACACTTTTCTTCTCACTTTGGTAGGAGGCAGTAGACACTTACTTGGACGTGATTTCTCTATCCCTGCTCTAGGAAGTGAGGGGAAGTGCAAAGGGGGTTCCCGGAATACAGCGCAGTAGAGAATTGGAGGCGATTTGTCCAGTCTCGCACAAGCACCGTATGTGAAGGGCTACGGGGGCTGGAAAACGTGGGAACAGAGACCTTGGCAAAGTCTTTCTGGTGGCATAAACTTGGTATGTGAGGGACCTACGAGGTCCTGGAAAAATGATTGAGAAGAGACTTAGAGGGGCATGCTCTATCTTAGCTGCTGCCAGATCGTGATGGGCAGAGGAGGTCCCCGTGTAAGGGATTAGGCGAGTCTCGGAAGCCACTATGTCCTCTCCCCTTCCGCAAGCCTGTGAGTGGCAGAGGGGTCGTCCCGGGGCATGGCTGAGACTAGTCTTAGAGTCGACTTATCCATCTAAGCTGTTCTGTCATGTAAACAGCAGAGGGCGCTGTGTGAGCACCTAGGGTATGGGTGACACTGCAGCCTGTGGAGTTCTCAGGAACAGTTTGTCCGGGCTGGTTTAAGTGAATACTTCAGACCATTTTTTGACTATTATTAACTCAGGCAAACTTAAAGCAAGCACTTCCTATGGTAGAAGTTTATGAAACCCTGACTCGAGAGCCCCGGGCGGGTGGGTCTGGCTCTCGCGAGAGCCCCGGCCAGGTGGGCCGCAATCTCGCGAGACCCTCCACTGGTGGGCCGCGGTCTCGCGAGAGCCCCGGGCTGGTGGGCCGCGGTCTCACGAGAGCCCCGGGCTGGTGGGCCGCGGTCTCGCGAGAGCCCCGGGCTGGTGGGCCGCGGTCTCGCGAGAGCCCCGGGCTGGTGGGCCGCGGTTTCGCGAGAGCCCCGGTCTGGTGGGCCGCGGTCTCGCGAGACCCTCCGCTGTTGGGCCGCGCTCTTGCGAGAGCCCCAGTCTGGTGGGCCGCGGTCTCGCGAGAGCCCCGGACTGGTGGGCCGCGGTCTCGCGAGACCCTCCGCTG
>NW_024350376.1:0-8703 GCF_902729225.1 Pteropus medius | reverse complement strand
CCGCGGTCTCGCGACAGCCCCGGGCTGGGGGGCCGCGGTCTCGCGAGACCCTCCGCTGGTGGACGCGGTCTTGTGAGAGTTCCGGGCTGGTTGGCCGCGGTCCTGCGAGATCCCTGGTCTGGTCGGCCGCAATCTCCCGAGAGCCCTGGGATGGTGGGCCGCGATCTCGCGAGAGCTGCCGTGATGACTTGCAGTTCTGAGGAGATTTCAGTCAGTGCAGCATTGGTCCTGGAGGTGCTGAGTTTCTGGGACGAAATGGGACTGCGTCTGTACCTGGTTTACCTCAGAAGCTTCCTGGGACTTGAGCCACAGGAGGAACAGGTAGGGAGAAGCTTCTTCGTGCGCGAATGGTCCCGAGGGTTTGGCGTAGACGTCTCGGTCTTCTGAGGCCCCAGTAGAGCAAGGAGTGGTGTGGAAAATTATTTTTTCCTTGGCTTGTCTGCTAGTGCTCTTTGTCTTTTTTCGTGCGGCTGTCCGGGAACCCTAGGGACATTGATGTGAGGTCAGATTTGGGCTCTATAATGCTCCCTTGATCCATGTGTGTGCTGTCTTGACGATAGTACCGTCTTTCGATTACTAGTTTGTTTTTTTTGGCGTCAGTGTTGCGGAATACTGTAATAGAACGATTTCACCGCATGTACTGCGTCCCGGGTCGTTGTTCCCCGACACCTGGTAGAAGTTTCTGAAAGCCTGGCGCGAGAGCCGCGGCTGGTGGGCCGCGCTTTCGCAATAGCCTCTGCCTGGTGGGCCGCGCTCTCGCGTGAGCTGCCATGATGACTTGCAGTTCTGAGGAGATTTCAGTCAGTGCAGCATTGCTCGTGGAGGTGCCGAGTTTCTGGGACGAGGTGGGACTGCGTCTGTACCTGGTTTACCTCAGAAGCTTCATGGGATTTTGGGCCACAGGAGGAACAGGTAGGGAGAAGCTTCTTCATGCGCGAATGGTCCAGAGGGTTTGGCGTAGACGTCTCGGTCTTCTGAGGCCCCAGTAGAGCAAGGGGTGGTGTGGAAAATTATTTTTTCCTTGGCTTCTCAGCTAGTGCTCTGTGTCTTTTTTCGTGCGGCTGTCCGGTAACTCTAGAGACATTGACGTGGGGTCAGACTTGGGCTCTATAATGCTTCCTTGATCCATGTGTTTGCTGTTATGCCGCTAAAACCCTCTTTCGATTACTAGTTTGTGGTTTTGGCGTCAGTGTTGCGGAATATTGTCATAGAAACATTCCACCGCATGTACTGCATCCTGGGTCGTTGTTCTCCGACACCTGGTAGAAGTTTCTGAAACCCTGGCGCGAGAGCCGCGGCTGGTGGGCTGCGCTTCCGCAAGAGCCTCTGCCTGGTGGGGTCAGATTTGGGCTCTATAATGCTCCCTTGATCCATGTGTTTGTTGTGATACCGATAGCACCCTCTTTCGATTACTAGTTTGTGTTTTTGGGGTCAGTGCTGCGGAATATTGTGATAGATACATTCCACCGCATGTACGGCATCCCGGGTCGTTGTTCCCTGACACCTGGTAGAAGTTTCTGAGATCCTGGTGCGAGAACCTCTTCCTGGTGGGCCGCGTTCTCGCGAGAGCCTCGTCCTGGTGGGCCGCGCTCTCGCGATTGCTGCCGTGATGACTTGCAGTTCTGAGGAGATTTCAATCAGTGCAGCATTGGTCCTGGAGGTGCCGAGTTTCTGGGACGAGGTGGGACTGCGTCTGTACCTGGTTTACCTCAGAAGCTTCCTGGGACTTTGGGCCACTGGAGGAACAGGTAGGGAGAAGCTTCTTCGTGCGCGAAGGGTCTACAGGGTTTGGCGTAGACGTCTCGGTCTTCTGAGGCCCCAGTAGAGCAAGGGGTGGTGTGGAAAATTGTTTTTCTTGGCTTTTCAGCTAGTTCTCTGTCTTTTTCCGTGCGGCTGTCTGGTGACCCTAGCGACATTGATGTGGGGTCAGATTTGGGCTCTATAATGCTCCCTTGATCCATGTGTGTGCTGTCTTGCCGATAATACCGTCTTTCGATTACTAGTTTGGTTTTTTTGGCGTCAGTGTTGCGGAATACTGTAATAGAACCATTTCACTGCATGTACTGCGTCCCGGGTCGTTGTTCCCCGACTTTGGTAAGTTTCCCCAAACCTGGCGAGGGCAGCGGCCAGTGGGCCGATATGCACTGTCTTGCCTGGTGGGCCGCGCTCTCACGAGAGCTGCCGTGATGACTTGCAGTTCTGAGGAGATTTCAGTCAGTGCAGCATTGGTCCTGGAGGTGCAGAGTTTCTGGGACGAGGTGGGACTGCGTCTGTACCTGGTTTACCTCAGAAGCTTCCTGGGATTTTGGGCCACAGGAGGAACAGGTAGGGAGAACCTTCTTCATGCGCGAATGGTCCAGAGGGTTTGGCGTAGACGTCACGGTCTTCTGAGGCCACAGTAGAGCAAGGGGTGGTGTGGAAAATTCTTTTTTCCTTGGCTTGTCTGCTAGTGCTCTGTCTTTTTTAGTGCGGCTGTCCGGGAACCCTAGCGACATTGATGTGGGGTCAGATTTGGGCTCTATAATGGTCCCTTGATCCATGTCTTAGTTGTGATGCCGATAACACCCTCTTTCGGTTACTAGTTTGTTTTCTTGGCGTCAGTGTTGCGGAATACTGTAATAGAAAAATTTCACCGCATGTAATGCGTCCCGGGTCGTTGTTCCCCGACACCTGGTAGAAGTTTCTGAAACCCCGGCGCAAGAGCCGGGGCATGTTGGGCCGCGCTCTCGCGAGAGCCGCCATGATGACTCGCAGTTCTGAGGAGATTGATCCCCGATACCTGGTATAGTGGCTATTGATAGAGTGGCAGGTGTCTCCAGTTAGTAGGAGCCGCACAGTAAGAGTAGCTTCCTTTCCTTGATTGAACCGCGTCTGCGTACTGCTGTTCTGCAATTGGGGCAGTATCACCTGAGTTGTTAAGGCTCACTACTAATCTTCTGTGTATGTACCGCATTTGTTCTGTGTATCAATGGATTCTGTATCGTTTCCAGATCCTGGCTAGTGCGAATCATGCTGCCATAAATGTGGGTGTAGAGATATGTGCTCATGTCCCCGAATTCCAATATTTTGGCATTTCAACATTCAGTGGAACCACTGTATCCTACATTTATTCTAGGTTTGTTTCTGAGGATTTGCCCTAGCATTTTATATGTACTCTGCATCTTTTTACTTGATTAATTTTAAAGAATTGATCTTAGTTTATTCATTGACCATTTCACAGGTAACTAAATAGTTTTAACACCCGTTCCTTCAACAGTATCGTTTCTATGTATGTTTATGAAGTTCTTTTTTAGAACTTCCATTTTCAATTTCTTAGGGTGGAGTTTGACCCATGGCACTTTTTTGGGCGGAAATGGCAAACTATCGTACACGTAGTATGCTGTACATTGCATCTGTAGAAGCGACATTTTAAGGCTTCCAATGTCTGTCATTGTCTAGTTTTTTCCCGCCTGAATTTTAGTTAGCTATCCTGTGTGGGAAGGAGGCACCGTAGTGTTTTTCCCATTTTTCGCGATTGAGATTCAATATCTTCGTGTGACGGTTGACCATTTCTTTGTGGTTCCGAGAGTGTTTATAGTAGCGTACGTTTAAAGTTTCGCCATCAGTCTTTAGTCGATGTGCTGTGCAAGTACATCGACATTGGATACTTTTCACAAATGTACATCAGTACATCGACATTGGATAGTTTTCACAAACGTATACGTTCTTTTTCTTCCGTTCCATGGCCTGTGGTTTTACTCTCTGGGTAGGTTCTTTAGATGCTCAAAAAGATTATATTCTTGAGGACATGTTTTTATTCCTTGCATTGCTTTTGCTTCGGTGTCCGATATGAGAAACCATGGTTAAATCCTACATAATGAATTTATTTCTACCTTGCTGAAATTTTAAAATTTCTCCTAGTACATTTAAGGTTTTTAACCTATTTGGAGTTAACGTTCATATGTGGGTGTGAGTTAAGGGTTCCATTAAACTGCAGGCGGATAGTCCTTCGCCTAGCACAATTGACGGGGAAAAATACCCAAAGCGATTCTTTCCCGGTGTAATGTCCTCCATCCTATAATTCTAATAGATCATGACTATTTGGTATTAATTATGGGTTTTCAATTTAATTCTATTTACATATACATATTTTCTCACGTCACGTAATGATTCAATGACAGACACCCCACATATAACGTAAGCTCCATGAAATTATGAAAAAAATCTAAAGAGGTTTCATACTTTGAGGGCGACAACCTTACATGTTAGTACAATGCATTGACCTCACTTTTGCTGTTGCAGGTGAGTCGTAAAATCACGGTAAGTGATACTTTGATATGTCGTTAAATGGACATCTTATTTAATGTATGTAGGCTGTTCTAATTGTGTTTTAAGCTCTAATAAAGTTTGTTCTAAAAACTGTATGAGGCGTGAGCCGCATACATTGTCTACTGTCATTATTTCATCCTCTTTTTCTTTATAGTCTCAGTTTAAGAGGTTAGGGACCACCGGTAGCTCGGTCGGACTCAGGCTTCTCTGATGTCTGGCATTGGACTTAGGGGTCAGGGTCCTGTCACGGCGTCCGGTGTTCAGCATCCGTCCTCTACGGTCGGGGTCCGGGCGCGGCTGCCGGTGTCCCGGCGCCGGTCGTCCGTGGTCGGGGTCCGGCTTCCGGGCCGGGGTCGGGGTCCGGGCGCGGCTGCCGGTGTCCCGGCGCCGGTCGTCCGCGGTCGGGGTCCGGCTTCCGGGCCGGGGTCGGGGTCCGGGCGCGGCATCCGGTGTCCGGCATCGGTCGTCCGCGGTCGGGGTCCGGCTTCCGGGCCGGGGTCGGCGTCCGGGCGCGGCTTCCGGTGTCCGGCACCGGTCGTCCGCGGTTGGGGTCCGGCTTCCGGGCCGGAGTCGGGGTCCGGGCGCGGCTTCCGGTGTCCGGCACCGGTCGTCCGCGGTCGGGGTCCGGCTTCCGGGACGGGGTCCGGCTTCCGGGCCGGGGTCAGGGTCCGAGCGCGGCGCGGCTTCCGGTGTCCCGGCACCGGTCGTCCGCGGTCGGGGTCGGCTTCCGGGCCGGGGTCGGGGTCCGGCCGCGGTTGCCGGTGTTCGGCATCGGGCGTTCCGGGGCCTGTGTCCCTGCTCCATTGTCCGGTGTCCAGCATCATCCTTTGTTTCCTATGGGTAGTTTAGCATGGGGTTATAAGCTAGAAAAGGGTCAAGGCTTAGGCTTAGTGCATTCAGTTTGGGTAAAGCAGTTAAGGTTTATCTTTAGTAATTGAAGCGAATGTTATCAGGCTTTGAATTTAAAATTAAATTCAGGTCGAGGGTGAGGGTGTATTGGTAGGTTTATATTTGACTTAGGATTAAAAGTTATTGGTAGTGTTAATGTTTTTGCATAGTGTGGCGCTAATGTTTTATGGTTGATTTAGAGTTAAGGTTAGGAACGAGTTTACATTTAGGTCTACGCCCTCACTCAGTGACTGGGGTTTAATTTTTGAATCGTTTACGATTTTACTTTGGTGGAAGGTCCTAGACATGTTTAGGCTTAGAAAGAGGCGTGTGTGTGTGTGTGTGTGTGTAGGATTATTGGTGAATTCATTAGGCCTTGAGGAAGGTTCAAGTTAGGATGAGAGAGGGTGTTTAGAAAAGAAAGTTCTGTGCTGATGGGTTAAACGTTCATGTTGAGATTGTCGATGTTTGCTCAGGCTTACTGGTCGTTAGGGTTATTTGGTATTGCAGTTTGGTTTACTCGATGATTGCTAGTTTATCGGCTAATGGGATGTGTTAGGCTTCCTCGATTAGTGTTGGTAGCTGGGTCAGATGAGGTACTTAGGGCGAGGGTTCTGTTTGCTGGTTAATTTGCTAATGGGTTGGTTTGTTATGTTTATTGTTCATGGAGTATGTTTAGTATGGTGTCAGTTACAGTGAAGGTTCCCGTTAGGTTTAGTGTGAAGGAGTTAGGATCGCATTTAGGTCAATTGTTTTGGGTCCTGTGATAGGTTATAGCATCACATGAGGGTTAAAAATAGATTTTATGATAGATTATTGGTAGGGATGGATAAAGAAGTAAGGTTAGGTATGGTGTAGATATTGGGCTATAGCTAAGGTTTTGGTTAGAGTCAGTAAGTTGATATTAGAATGTTATGGTTATTTTTAAAAAAATAGAGTGAGGCTTAAATTCCGGTTATATACCGTGTTAGGGTTAGGTTTAGTTTCAGAGTTAAGGCTTGGGTTCGTATTAGATTTAAAATGTGGATGAGGGTATGGGCTATGTGTTCTATTATATAGTTAAGATTAGGAGATAAAGGTACATCGGGGGTGTATGAGTGTTTTATGGGTTGAAAGGTGCATGAATAGAAGTTTAGTATTTGTCTAGGGGTACTTAGGCATTTTGTTATGTTAGTTTCATTCGATAGGCTATTTCTTGAAGTGCTATTTGGCTAGTTGATGAGTGATCCAGTCATTTGTTGGTAATTAGGGCTTTCCGGTTTAAGAGAGTAGGGTATGTTTGAGCGGTTAAGGTTCTGGTGGCTTTGATTACTGTGGTCAGCATGATGGTGCTTAGGGCAAAAGTGAGAGTGATGGTTTAGGTAAGATTTATTCTGAGAACCATAACTTACAGTGAGGTCGGAAGTGTTAGAACTCTTGTCAGGTTACGTGTTTAAGGTAATGGGAATTTAGGGTATTTTCCATAGGAGCGTTTGTATGAGGTTGAAGATTGAGGTTTCAGTTATCAGTGTCCAATTTTAGATTTACCGATTAAGTTAAGATGGCCAGTTTGGCGAGTGTCTCATCAGTGTTAAGTTTTTGATACAAGTTACTACGAGGGTAACTTATTTTTTCCATATATGTTATGGTTTTGGTCAATATTCCAGGTAGGTTTCAGTTTAGGGATCACGATCTGGTATTTGGAGCACTGAAGGTAGTGAGACTGAGTGCAGAAGGTATTCAGTAACAGGGCTAGGGTTGTAATTTCTACAGTTACAGTTTTGAGCTTTATGTTTACTGTTGGTATGAAGGGTTATAATTATGGTTTAGGTGCTAGGACCTATATGCTTGCAAGGCATGGGAAGTCGAGTTTAGGGTTGTTGTATTAAAAGTAGATATGCATTTTTCAAAGGTGGTTAAATTTAGAGTTGGATTTTGGGGTAGGATCGAAGGCATGTTTATTTCCGCTTTCTTTGTCATTTAGATCACGGTCCCGTGCTGATTGTATTCACTTTAAGGGTCAGATATTTTCATGTTTAGAGTTAGAGGATACAGATTTTAGTTAAGTCTAGATATACGTGTTGGTTTAGGATTACAGTGTTTGTGATCCTTATGGACGTGAAGGTTAGACTGGTACAGACTTAGAGATAAAGTGTTAGGGAATCGGTTTTATTTTCTGTTTTGTTAATGAACTTTGGTTAGTGTCTTCAGGGTTTTCTCAGTGGTCAGCTTCCATTGCTACTTTGTGTCAGGTGCTGAGTTCGGTTTATTGTTTATAATTAGGTATTTAATTTCAGTTATGTCGGTATAATAAGAAAATTTTGGTTTGCCGGTCTATGGAAGTTGTCGGTTGTGGTTGAGGAAAGTAATTATTATAGTGAGTGTGTTTAGTATTCGTTTAGGGTAGATACGTGAAAGTAACAGCTTTTAGTTAGGAATATTTTTTTTTGTTAGATGGGCAGGATTAAGGTTAGGTTCAGGGGCAGGATTGTTTGGTGTGTGTTGGTTTCCAGAATTTTGTTGAGGGTCAGGATTAGGATTACTGTTTGCAGCTGTAAGATGTAGTGCAAGGTCAAGTTCGTTTTTATTATCTGATTTAGGAGTAAAGTCGGTCTTAGGGTCAGAGTAAGGTTTAAGGTAGGATCGACAGTTGTGTATATGCTTATCGGTATGGTTCTAGTTCTACTTTGGATCACATTAGAGACTTCTGTCATGGTTATAATTGATATTATCATGAGGGTGAGTTAGTATTTAGTTAATGTTGAGTAATAGGGTTCGGTGTATGGTAGGTTTTTGAAGTAGGCTTTTAATAGGGTTGAGTATAGATTCGATTTAGTTTAGTGTCAGAGTTCCTATCGATGTAGGCATTGTGTTTAAATGGTCTCAAGGTTTCTTTTCACCGTAGCCTTTAATGTTAGGTTAGGATTTTGGTTAAGGGTCGGATAGGTGTTCAATATAGGGTCAGCTTTTGACTTAGAATAGTTTTATTGATTACGGTTAGAGTTATCTTTCCGATAGTGCTTCATTTAGTGGCATGACTAGGGTATTAGTTCAGTCACGGTTTTCGTTAAGTTTTTATTAGGTCCATTTATCGTATTGGGTTCATGATGCAGTTTAGGTTTATGGTAGCATTAGATTCAAGTCAGAAATTGGTTTGAAATCATAGTTGTTGGGGTGTGTGTTAAGCGGAAACCAGGGGAAGATAGAGTAAGTGTTAAGGACAGGATTCTTTTGGTTTTTATTTATGGTGTAAGATTAGGAAGACAGATTTATGGGTACTGTTATGATTATATTTGGGTTTATGATTACCAATCATGTTAATGTTTTTGTTAGAGTTATGATTAGTGATAGTTTGGGTTCTCAATAGATATGGGGGAAGCCATGTTAAGTCTAGGATTATTGGGGTGCGGTTGGGGTTAGGGTTAGAGGTGTGGCTAGGGTTAGGGGTGTGGCTAGGCTTAGGGTTAGGGTGGTTAGGGTTGTTAGGGTTGTGGTTAGGGTTGTTGTTAAGTTGTGGTTAGGGTTAGG
>NW_024350375.1:0-2421 GCF_902729225.1 Pteropus medius | reverse complement strand
ATCACCACTAAATGGATATTAAAAAGAATATTAAAGGGACTTCTTTAAGAAGAAAAGGAGGAAAAAGAACATAAATATGAATAATAAGATGGCAATATTTATGTACCTATCAATAATCACTTTAAATGTAAATGGATTAAATGCTCAAATCAAAAGACAAAGAGTAACTCAATGGATTAGAAAACAAGATCCATACATATGCTGTCTACAAGAGACCCGCTTCAGATAGAAATACACACACAGACTGAACGTAAAGAGATGAGAAAAGGTATTTCATGCAAATGTAAACCAAAAGTAAAATAATAAAATAATAAAATAAAATAAAATAAAATAATAAAATAAAATAAAATAAAACAAAGCTGGAGTAGCAATACTTATGTCAGACAAAATAGACTTTAAAACAAAGTTATAAAAATAAATGTTATAACAAGAGACAATGAAAGACATGTCATTATAATAAAGGGATCAATCCAACAAGAGAATATAACCCTTACAAACATTTATGCACCCAACATAGGAGCACCTAAATACATAAAGCAAATACTAACTTACAAAAAGGGAGAGATTGACAGTAATACAGTCATAGCAGGGAATTTTAACACCCCATTGACATCAATGGACAGGTCTTCCAGATAGAAAATTAACTTGGCCTATAGCTGGGCCCCTCCTAGGAGGTCCTTGGGCTGGCACACCCTTCTTCAACCAGAACCAGAGCTGGAGCACTACCTGGGGCTGCATTTAAAGAGGACACACGTGAAGGGCAGACTGGACAGGCATCAGAGCCCTGCTAACGTGAATCCTGCTTGGCAGGGTCAGCCTTTCACCAGACAAGCCTCACAACCAATCAGCAACCAGGCTCAACTATAACAGAAAAGCACACACAGCCCACACAAGGGATACACCTTGAGCACCTTACTCAGTAGACCAGGGAAAACTGTGACACTGGGCCCCATGGGATGCCTACTACATAAAGCCACTCTACTAAGACCAGGAGACTTAGAAGCCTTACCTAATACATAGAAACAGACACAGGGAGGCAGTCAAAATGGGGAGACAAAGAAGCATGTCCCACATGAAAGAACAGAACAAAGCTCCAGAAAAAGAACTCAACAAAATGGAGACAAGCAATGTACCAGATAGAGTTCAAAACACTGATTATAAGGATGCTCAATGAACTTAGGAGAAGAATAGAGGAACTCAGTGAGAACTTTAATAAAGACATAGAAAACATAAAAATGGAAATGGAAAACATAAAAGGGAACCAGTCAGAAATGAAGTATACAATATCTGAGATGAAGAGTACATTAGAGAGAAACAACAAATTGGATGAAGCAGAAGATCGAATCAGCGATTTAAAGGATAGGGTGGTGAAGGACACCCAATTAGAACAGCAACAAGAAAAAAAGAATCAAAACAAATAAAGATAATTTAAGGAACCTTTGGGATGACATACAGCAAAAAAACATTTACATCATAGGCATACCAGAAGGAGAAGAGAGAGAGCAAGAAATTGAAAACCTATTTGAAAAAATAATGAAGGAAAACTTCCCTAACCTAGTGAAGGAAATAGATGTACAATCCCAGGAAGCTTAGAGAATTCCAAACAAGAGGAATCCAAAGAGGCTCACACCTAGACATATCATAATTAAAATGCCAAAGTTAAACACAAAGAGAGAATCTTAAAAGCAGTAAGAGAAAAGTAATTAGTTATTTACAGGGGAGCATGCATAAGCCTCTCACTTGATTTTTCAACAGAAACTTTGCAGGCCAGAAGGGCTTGGCACAAAATATTCAAAGTGATGAAAAGCCAGGACCTAAAACCAAGATTACTTTACATAGCAAAGCTATAATTTAGAATCAAAGGACAGGAGGGAGAAAATGGCATAGATGACAGAGGCTCCGTTCATCCCTCTGGCGACCAAATCAAAGTTGTGACAGAAACAAGGAGCAGCAGCAAGGAAAAATCGCCTGAGACCTAGATGAACAAGCCATACAACTAGTGAGAGAACTATGAAATCACCCTGCAACAGCAAAAGGTAGGACGGGGCTAGGATGCAAGGCTTCCTGGTCCCTAGAGGCTGAGTGAGATGCAGGCTGTGGCAGCGGCAGCTGCAGATGCCTCTTAAAGGGGCCGTGTCCTCTAGCGGACTTTTGTGGTGACGGACCTGCTTGCTCTGAGCATCGGCACCAGTTTGGCTGTGCAGGGGGCACCAGGGACTTACAGGGGGACACTGAGATGTCGGAGGGAGGACCGAGGGGAGACTTGCTCTGTACAGAAGTGTCGGCGGTATCCATTGTTCCTCTGTTGAATCCTCCCCAGGTCCCCACGTGCGGCTGTAGCGCCACCATAGCGGAGATGTCATCAAACTGGATAACAGAGGTCGCTCAGCCCAGAGGATTTCCTGAAACTCTGCCTCCCCC
>NW_024350374.1:0-535 GCF_902729225.1 Pteropus medius | reverse complement strand
AACTTACTTCCTGATGTCATAGGACTATTTTTATAAGATGAATCCATTCATATGGGCAAACTGATGAGATCAACAAAAATAACATCAAATGTCATATACCACGTATGTGGGAAAATTCTACATGTATGGTTGGAACTCATCTTGTAGGCTCTTTACACATATCTTTTGGGCTGCTCATATATATGTCTCCAATGTTGCCTTCCATCCTATTTTTCTTATTCGTAGCCACTGGGATGATTCCCTACAGCTCTTTAGTTTCAACATTGACCTTTATGAGGCTGCCTCATTCATCACACAGATTCTCTTGCCTCTAGCCTTCTTTATTAAAGTCTATTATGCCAATCTCACATTTGGAGTTACCAAATAAGATAGATAACACATAGCTTTTGCTCTTTGGGAATGGAATTTCTCAAGAAAGTTCTGATGTGTACCCTATATAAAGATACCAGAGAAAGTTATAAGGATCTGTGTATTAGGATTTGATTAAAGAGGCCAAGTAGGGAGTATGTCAGTTTGAATTATATGATATTTTCAT
>NW_024350373.1:0-1004 GCF_902729225.1 Pteropus medius | reverse complement strand
ACCTTTTCTTGATCTTCTTTTCACTTACTTTAAATTGGGATCCCTGATTTATTCTTACAAATACAACCTATAGATTGGAGACTGCCTCTGAGCCTCAGCCATGTGTTTTGTTAGGAGTAGAAAACTCTTCTACTCCTAACAAAACACTCCTTTTTACTTTTTTATGGACCTGTCTGATGCCAAACATTTGCCTGGAATTCATCTGATTCTTGTTTCCTATAGCTCGGCCCATTTCCCAGTACTAAATCCTCTCAAGTCTCTGGATCTAGGTCCATATTTCTACCTTCTTCAGTCAAACATGGTGCCAGGTAACAGCACATTACTCTTCTTTGTCTAGTTTTATTATGAAATATAAGATGCTAGACACTGCTGATGTTGGTGTCCACAAACATCAAGTAGGTAACAAATAAGAAGGCCAAAAGTAATACTGTCTAGAAATTCTAAATAATAATTGATAGTTATATTGAGTACTTCATGTATGGCAGGCTGCGATCTAAAGACTTTATATTAATCTTCACTAAAAAGCCCTGTAAAATAGATTTTGTTATTCCATTTGCAACTGAGAAAATAGAGGTATAGAAATGTTAAGAAACTTGTCATAGATCACACATCTAAAAAATGATAAAACTAGACTTTAAATCCAGAGCCTCTGGTCTTAATTGGCTCTTTCCAAGACCATAAGTTGGGCATATATAGTCATGTTCACATCAAAGGAACCCGTGTTTCCGTGTGTGCATGTGTGCATGTAACTGAAAGAATGATTTGTTCTTTTTAAGCACATTGTCATGTTCTTAATCAAGGGAGGAAATTTGGTTACCTAGGGAAATTTTGTAAACTATTTCTGCCTGATGAATTGTGTCAAGATCTATAGAGATGGCCCCTAGAAACATCTATTCTGAAAAGTTTTTCCAAGTGATTTTTATACCCTTTCACACTTAAGACTACTGATTTTGGAATTTAGATGCACCTCTTAGTATTACTATGCAATTCTTGGAACATCTTTA
>NW_024350372.1:0-4018 GCF_902729225.1 Pteropus medius | reverse complement strand
GGATGCAGAGACGAATGACACGCAGTTTGTACCTCTAGGAGCTCAAAGTGTCAGTGAGTGCTCCTCCAACTTCGCCACCCCAGTACCCGCAGATGACCTGGCATGAACCACAGAGCCCCAAGGCCCCGGGAGGGCTGTGAATTTGCCGCAAGTGAGCCTTTTCTCGGAAGTCTGCGATTCTGGCTCAAAATGGACGTCACCAGAGAGCTTTTCGCCAAAGCTACCATGTACATATAGATGCATATATATATTCATCTATATGCACCTATATGTATATGGTGGAATTTCGAAGGAAACCTGCGTGGACCCCTGGTCTACCACAGAAGACAGGCCGCTCCTAGCACCTCCACCTCCCCGCAGTGTGGACACCGGGCGTTCCAGAGCCACAATTCAGCATGATCTATTTTCATCCCAGAGGCCCCGGGGCTCTTTCCTCAGGCACGGCTCCTTCCCGCTTTCCGCAGTGGAAATCAGACTTCAGGACGCAAGCAGACACCTCCCTCTCCCTCACCTTTCTGCCTGGGATGGTCGTAATGGTCCCCGGGGACGCATTCAAAATTAAGAAATGAAAGGATCAAAGAGCTGATCGCAAAGCTCCTAATGCACGGAGGCCGAATTCAGACCCACAGCTGTCTGCAGTGTCTTCCACCTGAACTCTTTCCAGCGGGTGACGGCCGCCATGACGGAGGGCCAAAGCATCCCTGGGTACGCTGTCTGTGGGCGGCCCTGACCCCTGCAAGAGGATGCAGAGATGAATGACACATAGTTTGTACCTCTAGGAGCTCAAAGTGTCAGTGAGTGCTCCTCCAACTTCGCCACCCCAGTACCCGCAGATGACCGGGCATGGCCCACAGAGCACCAAGGCCCCGGGAGGGCTGTGCATTTGCCGCAAGTGAGCCTTTTCTCGGAAGTCGGCGATTCTGGCTCAAAATGGACGTCACCAGAGAGCTTTTCGCCAAAGCTACCATATACATATATATGCATATATATATATGCATATATATGTATATGGTGGATTTTCAAAGGAAACCTGCGTGGACCCCTGGTCTACCACAGAAGACAGGCCGCTGCTAGCACCTCCACCTCCCCGCAGTGTGGACACCGGGCGTTCCAGAGCCACAATTCAGCATGATCTCTTTTCATCCCGGAGGCCCCGGGGCTCCTTCCTCAGGCACGGCTCCTTCCCGCTTTCCGCAGTGGAATCAGACTTCAGGACGGAAGCAGACACCTCCCTCTCCCTCACCTTTCTGCCTGGGATGGTCGTAATGGTCCCCGGGGACGCATTCAAAATGAAGAAATGAAAGGCTCAAAGAGCTGATCGCAAAGCTCCTAAGGCACGGAGGCCGAATTCAGACCCACAGCTGTCTGCAGTGTCTCCAACTGAACTCTTTCCAGCGGGTGACGGCCGCCATGGACGGAGGGGCCAAAGCATCCCAGGGTACGCTGTTTGTGGGCGGCCCTGACCCCTGCAAGAGGATGCAGAGACGAATGACACGTAGTTTGTACCTTTAGGAGCTCAAAGTGTCTGTGAGTGCTCCTCCAACTTCGCCACCCCAGTACCCGCAGATGACCAGGCATGGCCCACAGAGCCCTAAGGCCCCGGGAGGGCTGTGCATTTGCCGCAAGTGAGCCTTTTCTCGGAAGTCTGCGATTCTGGCTCAAAATGGACGTCACCAGAGAGTTTTTTGCCAAAGCTACCATATACATATATATGCATATATATGTTCATCTATAAGCATATATATGTATATGGTGGATTTTCGAAGGAAACCTGCGTGGACACCTGGTCTACCACAGAAGACAGGCCGCTCCTAGCACCTCCACCTCCCCGCAGTGTGGACACCGGGTGTTCCAGAGCCACAATTCAGCATGATCTCTTTTCATCCCAGAGGCCCTGGGCTCCTTCCTAAGGCCTCGGCTCCATCCCGCTTTCCGCAGTGGAAATCAGACTTCAGGACGGAAGCAGACACCTCCCTCTCCCTCACCTTTCTGCCTGGGATGGTCGTAATGGTCCCCGTGGACGCATTCAAAATGAAGAAATGAAAGGCTCAAAGAGCTGATCGCAAAGCTCCTAAGGCACGGAGTCCGAATTCAGACCCACAGCTGTCTGCAGTGTCTCCCAACTGAACTCTTTCCAGCGGGTGACGGCCGCTATGGACGGAGGGGCCAAAGCATCCCCGGGTACGCTGTCTGTGGGCGGCCCTGACCCCTGCAAGAGGATGCAGAGACGAATGACACGTAGTTTGTACCTCTAGGAGCTCAAAGTGTCAGTGAGTGCTCCTCCAACTTCGCCACCCCAGTACCCGCAGATGACAGGGCATGGCCCACAGAGCCCCAAGGCCCCGGGGGGCTGTGCATTTGCCGCAAGTGAGCCTTTTCTCGGAAGTCTGCGATTCTGGCTCAAAATGGACGTCACCAGAGAGCTTTTCGCCAAAGCTACCATATACATATATATGCATACATATATTCATATATATGTATATGGTGGATTTTCGAAGGAAACCTGCGTGGACCCCTGGTCTACCACAGAAGACAGGCCGCTCCTAGCACCTCCACCTCCCCGCAGTGTGGACACCGGGCGCTCCAGAGCCACAATTCAGCATGATCTCTTTTCATCCCAGAGGCCCCGGGGCTCCTTCCTAAGGCCTCGGCTCCTTCCCGCTTTCCGCAGTGGAAATCAGACTTCCGGACGGAAGCAGACACCTCCCTCTCCCTCACCTTTCTGCCTGGGATGGTCGTAATGGTCCCCGTGACGCATTCAAAATGAAGAAATGAAAGGCTCAAAGAGCTGATCGCAAAGCTCCTAAGGCACGGAGGCCGAATTCAGACTCACAGCTGTCTGCAGTGTCTCCCAACTGAACTCTTTCCAGCGGGTGACGGCCGCCATGGACGGAGGGGCCAAAGCATCCCCGGGTACGCTGTCTGTGGGCGGCCCTGACCTCTGCAAGAGGATGCAGAGACGAATGACACGTAGTTTGTACCTCTAGGAGCTCAAAGTGTCAGTGAGTGCTCCTCCAACTTCGCCACCCCAGTACCCGCAGATGACCGGGCATGGCCCAGAGCCCCAAGGCCCCGGGAGGGCTGTGCATTTGCCGCAAGTGAGCCTTTTCTCGGAAGTCTGCGATTCTGGCTCGAAATGGACGTCACCAGAGAGCTTTTTGCCAAAGCTACCATATACATATATATGCATATATATGTTCATCTATATGCATATATGTATATGGTGGATTTTCGAAGGAAACCTGCCTGGACCCCTGCTCTACCACAGAAGACAGGCTGCTCCTCGCACCTCCACCTCCCCGCAGTGTGGACACCGGGCGTTCCAGAGCCACAATTCAGCATGATCTCTTTTCATCCCAGAGGCCCCGGGGCTCCTTCCTAAGGCCTCGGCTCCTTCCCGCTTTCCGCAGTGGAAATCAGAGTTCAGGACGGAAGCAGACACCTCCCTCGCCCTCACCTTTCTGCCTGGGATGGTCGTGATGGTCCCCGTGGACGCATTCAAAATGAAGAAATGAAAGGCTCAGAGAGCTGATCGCAAAGCTCCTAAGGCACGGAAGCCGAATTCAGACCCACAGCTGTCTGCAGTGTCTCCCAGCTGACCTCTTTCCAGCGTGTGACGGCGGCCATGGACGGAGGGGCCAAAGCATCCCTGGGTACGCTGTCTGTGGGTGGCCCTGAACCCTGCAAGAGGATACAGAGACGAATGAGACGTAGTTTGTACCTCTAGGAGCTCAAAGTGTCAGTGAGTGCTCCTCCAACTTCGCTACCTCAGTACCCGCAGATGACCGAGCATCGCCCACAGAGCCCCAAGGCCCCGGGAGGGCTGTGCATTTGCCGCAAGTGAGCCTTTTCTCGGAAGTCTGCGATTCTGGCTCAAAATGGACGTCACCAGAGAGCTTTTCGCCAAAGCTACCATATACATATAGATGCATATATTTATTCATCTATATGCATCTATATGTATATGGTGGATTTTCGAAGGAAACCTGCGTGGACCCCTGGTCTACCACAGAAGACA
>NW_024350371.1:0-338 GCF_902729225.1 Pteropus medius | reverse complement strand
CCCGGGGCCTTGGGGCTCTGTGGGCGATGCTCGGTCATCTGCGGGTACTGGGGTAGCGAAGTTGGAGGAGCACTCACTGACACTTTGAGCTACTAGAGGTCCAAACTACGTCTCATTCGTCTCTGTATGCTCTTGCAGGGTTCAGGGCCACCCACAGACAGCGTACCCAGGGATGCTTTGGCCCCTGCGTCCATGGCGGCCGTCAACCGCTGTAAAGAGTTCAGTTGGGAGACACTGCAGACAGCTGTGGGTCTGAATTCGGCCTCCGTGCCTTAGGAGCTTTGCGATCAGCTCTTTGAGCCTTTCATTTCTTCATTTTGAATGCGTCCACGGGGACC
>NW_024350370.1:0-460 GCF_902729225.1 Pteropus medius | reverse complement strand
TGCTACTTAGATGAGAACCTGGTTGTGAAAGGAAGTTAAAAGAAAGAAAATCAGATAACTAATCCTTTAGGTAGTGAAACAAAGACAATATAGTATTGCAGATGACAGAATATAGAAAGCATAAACTATCTTAATTCTAGTAGCAGTTGTGATAACCAGAAATAGAGATGCCTAAGCAAAAACTGCCTAAACCTTGGCTGAGTTATTGAAAAGAAGACTGGATTCTTTTACAATAAGTTGGGTAATTACACAACAAAATATTCAAGATTCAACCTTAAATTTTACAATTTTACAATTTCTTGAAATTTCTACTCCAGTTTAAGGAAATAGCATGACTGATGCAAAGAGATAACATATTTTTGCTGAAGAAACAGTTTTCTTATTATTGATATGTTTTGACTTTTTAGTTAAGGGTAAATAGAAGGGCTGATTGCAGGCCTTCAGAAGAAAAGCAGAGATG
>NW_024350369.1:0-820 GCF_902729225.1 Pteropus medius | reverse complement strand
ATAACTCTGAAACTTTTTCAAAAACTTAAGCATTTACCAAAAAAAAAATTGATAAAATAAGAGCTAAAGTTAAATATTATGAAGTCAAAAAAAGGAACAGCATGAACCTATGTTTATATGAGTTTTTGAAAAGAAAATACAAAGACATACCAATAGAATAACGTGCTTGAGATCCCATGTGTAAAACGTTTTGGGTCTACCTGCACATAGATGTATAAAGAACTATTTGAAGGCATCGCGACTAAATATTAATACTGATTTTCTACAAAAGTAAGATTTCCAAGGCCATTTATTTTCTTTTTTGTATTTTTCTGTAGTATTTTATAATATACTATTTATTTGTCATTAAAATATAAATAAAGCTATTTGCATTAAAATGTTTTCACATTTTTCTTATGACAGGTAGGTAGGCCAATAGACATGAAAAGATGCTCATCACTAATCATCAGAGAAATGGAAAGTAAAATGACAATATCACCTCACACCTGTCAGAATGGCTATCATCAATAAACCAATAAACAAGTGTTGGCGAGGCTGTGGAGAAAAGTGAACCCTTGTACACTGTTGGTGGTACAGCCGCTATGGAAAACAGTTTGGTGGAGCCTCAAAAAATTAAAAATAAAACTACCTTTTGACCCAGCTGTTGCACTTCTGGGTATTTATCCAAAGAAAACCAAAACACTAATTCGTAAAGATCTATGCACCCCTATGTTCATGGCCGTGCTATTCACAATAGCTAAGATATGGAAGCCACCTAAATGCCCATCGACAGATGACTGGATAGAGAAGTTATCCAATATTCCATTGTTACTCAGCCACA
>NW_024350368.1:0-537 GCF_902729225.1 Pteropus medius | reverse complement strand
TGCCCTTTATTTAGGAGAGGTTATTGGGCATGTCTCAGGCCACTGGTCTCCTGACATCTTCAGTAAGGCAGGGAGGGCTCAAATTCTCATAGAGTTACTAATGCCTCCCATCGACTTGTCTGATATTGCTCATCATAGCCAATTAGCATAATGTCATCGATGTAGTCAACCAATATGACGTTCTGAGGCATATTCAGATGGTTCAGGTCCCTTCATACCACATTATAACAGAGGGTGGGAGAGTTTACATGGCCCTGAGGTGTTATCAAAAATGTAAACCGTTTTCTGTCCCCATGTGAATTCAAACTGCTTCAGGTCTTCCTGCCTGATGGAATTAGAAAAAAATGTGCGTGAAGCTGTGTTGATCTACTTAAGCAGAGGTATCGCTTCTGGGCACTTCCACAGGCTCAGGAGGTTCAGGGAGATCTGGGACTCGGGTTTTCGAGTATATTCATCCAGATGTTCCCATCACAGGTTTTGGGTCCCATTTCTTCCTTATTAGGTGGGTCTCTGGCCTTGGCATAGCAGACTTGCTGG
>NW_024350367.1:0-604 GCF_902729225.1 Pteropus medius | reverse complement strand
GGAGATGCAGACACAGGTTTGGTAGCCGGAATCAAAGTGATAAAATGGAGAGATCCACAACAAATTCAAGTAATTGCACTGGAGAGTTCAGAGGCACTGGGGCTCACTGGGCCTGGGGAGTTTCATTAGTGAAGAATTCTGGGAGGTAGAGTTTTTTAAGACTAAATTTGAAAGTTTGAGAGAGACACATGGAGATGACACTAGACATCAAGGGGCCACCCCTCCGCCACACAAGGCACTTGAAGTGAACTCAGATTTGGTGTGGGTGCCCTAGGAAACCTGGGTGTAGGTGGTTAGATGGTGGGCTATGAATTCTCCTCACATCTCAAGCTGGTTTTGACAACTCTTTGCTCCTGTGCTCTCACAGGGACTTCCATGTGTGTCCCTCAGGGAGACAGAGGTGTAGGCTGGGAGGAGTTAGATGTCCTGAATTATAGCCCTCCCTCTATCACTGCTTATTTCCTCTCTTTGGGCCTTAGTTTCTCTACCTGCCAAATGAGATGATTGGTGTGGATGGTTTTTGAACCTGTTCTAAATGGCCTCTGAAATCCCATTCATTTATACACCAACAGAAACAGTAGCAGCTAACATTTCTGAAGTGCTC
>NW_024350366.1:0-412 GCF_902729225.1 Pteropus medius | reverse complement strand
TGTTGGGGGTGTAGGTAATACTGAATTCCCACAGAATGCAGTGCTGCTCCTCTGGGACCAATAGAATGCATGCCTGAGAAAGTCTGAATAAGGATAAACCTTTGGCCTAACATTGTTTTTTCCTGGATAAAGGTAACTGACTCATGATTAGCTTTATCACTACTGTCCTTGGCTTCTTGGACCTTGCATTATGGGTATAGTAAAAAAGAAAAAGAATAGTGGATAGTCTAAATAGGAAGAAGAAATTTGTAGAAAGAAAGCATTATTAAAAGTACAAAATTAGGGCATGATCAAGAAGAACAAGTACTCTAACTGGATTACATTTAGATTATAGGGAGGCAAAATAAAGCAAACAATATAAAAAAATATTGGCGGAGGTACATACTGTACAGGCCATATTAAATGTCAAACC
>NW_024350365.1:0-547 GCF_902729225.1 Pteropus medius | reverse complement strand
CTAATATTTTCAAAAGTCTTGAAAGGGATGACGTTTAAATTATATTATGGACCACATAGGTTTCAAGTGTACAATCCAATAATACGTCATATGTATATTGAGCTGTGTGTTCACCAAAGTTAAATTTCCTCTTGTTACCATATATTTCAGCAGTCCCCAACCTCTTTGGCACCAGGGACTGGTGCTCCTATGAGAATCTAGTGCCTGATGATCTGAGGTGGAGCTGAGGTGGTGATGCCAGTTTTGAGGAATGGCCACAAATACAGATGAAGCTTCACTCACTTGCTCTCCACTCACCTCCTGCTGTGTGGCCCAGTTCCAAAAAGGCCACAGACGGGTACCAGTCTGTGGCCTAGGGGTTGGAGAACCCTTGATATACTTGACCTCCTTTACTGTCATCTACCTCTCCTCTCACTCCTTCTCTCTGGTAAGTACTAATCCACTGTCTGTGTTCATGAGTCTCTATTTATCACGTTTGTTTGTCACTTTCAGTTTTATATTCCACATACAAGTAAATTATAATATGTATAGATTACAAAATATGATT
>NW_024350364.1:0-439 GCF_902729225.1 Pteropus medius | reverse complement strand
GTCAAATACCCAAACGGTTCTTTTTCCTAAGTTTATTTTTGACCCAAATACCTGCAAACTCAAAAGTATATTTAGGTGTCAATACCAGCAGATCTAAGCTCTCATTTTCTGTTGCCGGTTACTGTGTCTATGTAGTACATTCCCAGTGGTGAGGTGAAAATGAGAAGCAGGTAGCCAGCATGAAGTTAGTGTTCTGGGGGCCCCAAATTTCCTCAATATTAGGGAAATTTTGGAGTGACTTAGATCTTAGCCTATGCAGTTTGATAACCAACTTTTTTTTTAATGGGCAGATAAACAAATTTGTTTATGAAACTGTGTAAATGCTGAGAATGCTTAATTTTTTCTTGAACTATGGGTAAGTGAAAAATATGACGGACGCTTAAGTACTAATACCATCTTTACCTGGCCAGCTCCAGCCACTGGCCAATTAAGACTTAAG
>NW_024350363.1:0-8352 GCF_902729225.1 Pteropus medius | reverse complement strand
GTTGGAGGAGCACTCACTGACATTTTGAGCTCCTAGAGGTCCAAACTACGTCTCATTCGTCTCTGTATCCTCTTGCAGGGTTCAGGGTCACCCACAGACAGCGTACCCAGGGATGCTTTGGCCCCTCCGTCCATGGCGGCCGTCACCCGGTGGGAAGACTTCAGTTGGGAGGCACTGCAGACAGCTGTGGGTCTGAATTCGGCCTCCGTGCCTTAGGAGCTTTGCGATCAGCTCTCTGAGCCTTTCATTTCTTCATTTTGAATGTGTCCACGGGGACCATCACGACCAACCCAGGCAGAAAGGTGAGGGCGAGGGAGGTGTCTGCTTCCGTCCTGAAGTCTGATTTCCACTGCGGAAAGCGGGAAGGAGCCGAGGCCTTAGGAAGGAGCCCCGGGGCCTCTGGGATGAAAAGAGATCATGCTGAATTGTGGCTCTGGAACGCCTGGTGTCCACACTGTGGGGAGGTGGAGGTGCGAGGAGCGGCCTGTCTCCTGTGGTAGAGCAGGGGTCCAGGCAGGTTTCCTTCGAAAATCCACCATATACATATATATGCATATAGATGAACATATATATGCATATATATGTATATGGTAGCTTTGGCAAAAGCTCTCTGGTGACGTCCATTTTGAGCCAGAATCGCAGACTTCCGAGAAAAGGCTCACTTGCGGCAAATGCACAGCCCTCCCGGGCCTTGGGGCTCTGTGGGCGATGCTCGGTCATCTGCGGGTACTGGGGTACCGAAGTTGGAGGAGCACTCACTGACACTTTGAGCTCCTAGAGGTACAAACTACGTCTCATTCGTCTCTGTATCCTCTTGCAGGGTTCACGGCCACCCACAGACAGCGTAGCCAGGGATGCTTGGCCCCTCCGTCCATGGGGGCCGTCACCCGCTGGAAAGAGGTCAGCTGGGAGACACTGCAGACAGCTGTGGGTCTGAATTCGGCCTCCGTGCCTTAGGAGCTTTGCGATCAGCTCTCTGAGCCTTTCATTTCTTCATTTTGAATGCGTCCATGGGGACCATCACGACCATCCCAGGCAGAAAGGTGAGGGCTAGGGAGGTGTCTGCTTCCGTCCTGAAGTCTGATTTCCACTGCGGAAAGCGGGAAGGAGCCGAGGCCTTAGGAAGGAGCCCCGGGCCTCTGGGATGAACAGAGATCATGTGGAATTGTGGCCCTGGAACGCCCGGTGTCCCCACTGTGGGGAGGTGGAGGTGCTAGGAGCGGCCTGTCTTCTGTGGTAGACCAGGGGTCCACGCAGGTTTCCTTCGAAAATCCACCATATACATATATATGCATATAGATGAACATATATATGCATATATATGTATATGGTAGTTTTGGCAAAAAGCTCTCTGGTGACGTCCATTTTGAGCCAGAATCGCAGACTTCCGAGAAAAGGCTCACTTGCGGCAAATGCACAGCCCTCCCGGGGCCTTGGGGCTCTGTGGGCTATGCTCGGTCATCTGCGGGTACTGGGGTACCGAAGTTGGAGGAGCACTCACTGACACTTTGAGCTCCTAGAGGTACAAACTACGTCTCATTCGTCTCTGTATCCTCTTGCAGGGTTCAGGGCCACCCACAGACAGCGAAGCCAGGGATGCTTTGGCCCCTCCGTCCATGGGGGCCGTCACCCGCTGGAAAGAGGTCAGCTGGGAGACACTGCAGACAGCTGTGGTCTGAATTCGGCCTCCGTGCCTTAGGAGCTTTGCGATCAGCTCTCTGAGCCTTTCATTTCTTCATTTTGAATGCGTCCACGGGGACCATCACGACCATCCCAGGCAGAAAGGTGAGGGCGAGGGAGGTGTCTGCTTCCGCCCTGAAGTCTGATTTCCACTGCGGAAAGCGGGAAGGAGCCGAGGCCTTAGGAAGGAGCCCCTGGGCCTCTGGGATGAAAAGAGATCATGCTGAATTGTGGCTCTGGAACGCCCGGTGTCCACACTGCGGGGAGGTGGAGTTGCGAGGAGCAGCCTGTCTTCTGTGGTAGAGCAGGGGTCCAGGCAGGTTTCCTTCGAAAATCCACCATATACATATATATGCATATAGATGAACATATATATGCATATATGTATATGGTAGCTTTGGCAAAAAGCTCTCTGGTGACGTCCATTTCGAGCCAGAATCGCAGACTTCCGAGAAAAGGCTCACTTGCGGCAAATGCACAGCCCTCCCGGGGCCTGGGGCTCTGTGGGCGATGCTCGGTCATCTGCGGGTACTGGGGTAGCGAAGTTGGAGGAGCACTCACTGACACTTTGAGCTCCTAGAGGTACAAAGTACGTCTCATTCGTCTCTGTATCCTCTTGCAGGGTTCACGCCACCCACAGACAGCGTAGCCAGGGATGCTTTGGCCCCTCCGTCCATGGGGGCCGTCACCCGCTGGAAAGAGGTCAGCTGGGAGACACTGCAGACAGCTGTGGGTCTGAATCGGCCTCCGTGCCTTAGGAGCTTTGCGATCAGCTCTCTGAGCCTTTCATTTCTTCATTTTGAATGCGTCCACGGGGACCATCACGACCATCCCAGGCAGAAAGGTGAGGGCGAGGGAGGTGTCTGCTTCCGTCCTGAAGTCTGATTTCCACTGTGGAAAGCGGGAAGGAGCCGAGGCCTTAGGAAGGAGCCCCGGGGCCTCTGGGATGAAAAAAGATCATGCTGAATTGTGGCTCTGAAACGCCCGGTGTCCCCACTGCGGGGAGGTGGAGGTGCTAGGAGCGGCCTGTCTGATCTCAAATGTCTAAGGAAAACACAGCCTTTTGTTATAAAAATCACCACATATATATAAATATATATATAGAAAGAGAGAGAGAAATCCATAGATACATAGATAGATAGATAGATAGATAGATAGATAGATAGATAGATAGTTAGATAGATAGATGGATAGATAGATAGATATAGAGATATCTATAGATACACATAAAGATATAGATATAGATATATCTAGGGAGCTCTGGCAAAAAGCACTCTACAGACGGGCATTTTGAGCCAGAATCGCAGACTTCCGAGAAAAGGCTCACTTGCGGCCAATGCACAGCGCTCCCGGGGCCTTGGGGCTCTGTGGGCGATGCTCGGTCATCTGCGGGTACTGGGGTACTGAAGTTGGAGGAGCACTCACTGACACTTTGAGCTCCTAGAGGTACAAACTACGTCTCATTCGTCTCTGTATCCTCTCGCAGGGTTCAGGGCCACCCACAGACAGCGTACCCAGGGATGCTTTGCCCCCTCCGTCCATGGCGGCCGTCGCCCGCTGGATAGCGTTCAGTTGGGAGACACTGCAGACAGCTGTGGGTCTGAATTCGGCCTCCGTGCCTTAGGAGCTTTGCGATCAGCTCTCTGAGCCTTTCATTCTTCATTTTGAATGCGTCCACTGGGACCATTACGACCATCCCAGGCAGAAAGGTGAGGGCGAGGGAGGTGTCTGCTTCCGTCCTGAAGTCTGATTTCCACTGCGGAAAGCGGGAAGGAGCCGAGGCCTTAGGAAGGAGCCCCGGGGCCTCTGGCATGAAAAGAGATCATGCGGAATTGTGGCTCTGGAACGCCCCGTGTCCACACTGCGGGGAGGTGGAGGTGCGAGGAGCGGCCTGTCTTCTGTGGTAGAGCAGGGGTCCACGCAGGTTTCCATCGAAAATCCACCATATACACATATGGATATAGATGAACATATATATGCATATATATGCATATGGTAAGCTTTTGGCAAAAGCCTCTGGTGACGTCCATTTTGAGCCAGAATCGCAGAATTCCGAGAAAAGGCTCACTCGCGGCAAATGCACAGGCCTCCCTTGGCCTTGGGGCTCTGTGGGCGATGCTCGGTCATCTGTGGGGACTGGGGTACCGAAGTTGGAGGAGCACTCACTGACACTTTGAGCTCCTAGAGGTACAAACTACGTCCCATTCGTCTCTGTATGCTCTTGCAGGGTTCAGGGCCACCCACAGACAGCGTACCCAGGGATGCTTTGGCCCCTGCGTCCATGGCGGCCGCCACCCGCTGGAAAGAGTTCAGTTGGGAGACACTGCAGACAGCTGTGGGTCTGAATTCGGCCTCCGTGCCTAGGAGCTTTGCGATCAGCTCTTTGAGCCTTTCATTTCTTCATTTTGAATGCGTCCACGGGGACCATTACGACCATCCCAGGCAGAAAGGTGAGGGAGAGGGAGGTGTCTGCTTCCGTCCTGAAGTCTGATTTGCAATGCGGAAAGCAGGAAGGAGCAGAGGCCTTAGAAGGAGCCCCGGGGCCTCTGGGATGAAAAGAGATCATGCTGAATTGTGGCTCTGGAACGCCCGGTGTCCACACTGCGGGGAGGTGGAGGTGCTAGGAGCGGCCTGTCTGATCTCAAATGCCTAAGGAAAACACAGCCTTTTGTTATAAAAATCACCATATATATATAAATATATATATAGAAAGAGAGAGAGAAATCCATAGATACATAGATCGATAGATAGATAGATAGATAGATAGATAGATAGATAGATGGATAGATAGATAGATATAGAGATATCTATAGATACACATAAAGATATAGATATAGATATATCTAGGGGAGCTCTGGCAAAAAGCACTCTACAGACGGGCTTTTTGAGCCAGAATCGCAGACTTCCGAGAAAAGGCTCACTTGCGGCCAATGCACAGCGCTCCCGGGGCCTTGGGCTCTGTGGGCGATGCTCGGTCATCTGCTTGTACTGGGGTACCGAAGTTGGAGGAGCACTCACTGACACTTTAGCTCCTAGAGGTACAAACTACGTCTCATTCGTCTCTGTATCCTCTTGCAGGGTTCAGGGCCACCCACAGACAGCGTACCCAGGGATGCTTTGGCCCCTCCGTCCATGGCGGCCGTCACCCGGTGGGAAGACTTCAGCTGGGAGGCACTGCAGACAGCTGTGGGTCTGAATTCGGCCTCCGTGCCTTAGGAGCTTTGCGATCAGCTCTCTGAGCCTTTCATTTCTTCATTTTGAATGCGTCCACGGGGACCATGACGACCATCCCAGGCAGAAAGGTGAGGGCTAGGGAGGTGTCTGCTTCCGTCCTGAAGTCTGATTTCCACTGCGGAAAGCGGGAAGGAGCCGAGGCCTTAGGAAGGAGCCCCGGGCCTCTGGGATGAAAAGAGATCATGCTGAATTGTGGCTCTGGAACGCCCGGTGTCCACACTGCGGGGAGGTGGAGGTGCTAGGAGCGGCCTGTCTGATCTCAAATGTCTAAGGAAACACAGCCTTTTGTTATAAAAATCACCATATATATATAAATATATATATAGAAAGAGAGAGAGAAATCCATAGATACATAGATGATAGATAGATAGATAGATAGATAGATAGATAGATAGATAGTTAGATAGATAGATAGATGGATAGATAGATAGATATAGAGATATCTATAGATACAGATAAAGATATAGATATAGATATATCTAGGGGAGCTCTGGCACAAAGCACTCTACAGACGTGCATTTGGAGCCAGAATCGCAGACTTCCGAGAAAAGGCTCACTTGCGGCCAATGCACAGCGCTCCCGGGGCCTTGGGCTCTGTGGGCGATGCTCGGTCATCTGCTTGTACTGGGGTACCGAAGTTGGAGGAGCACTCACTGACACTTTGAGTTCCTAGAGGTACAAACTACGTCTCATTCGTCTCTGTATCCTCTTGCAGGGTTCAGGGCCACCCACAGACAGCGTACCCAGGGATGCTTTGGCCCCTCCGTCCATGGCGGCCGTCACCCGGTGGGAAGACTTCAGTTGGGAGGCACTGCAGACAGCTGTGGGTTTGAATTCGGCCTCCGTGCCTTAGGAGCTTTGCGATCAGCTCTCTGAGCCTTTCATTCTTCATTTTGAATGCATCCACGGGGACCATGACGACCATCCCAGGCAGAAAGGTGAGGGCGAGGGAGGTGTCTGCTTCCGTCCTGAAGTCTGATTTCCACTGCGGAAAGCGGGAAGGAGCCGAGGCCTTAGGAAGGAGCCCCGGGGCCTCTGGGATGAAAGAGATCATGCTGAATTGTGGCTCTGGAACGCCCGGTGTCCACACTGCGGGGAGGTGGAGGTGCGAGGAGCGGCCTGTCTTCTGTGGTAGAGCAGGGGTCCACGCAGGTTTCCTTCGAAAATCCACCACATACATATATATGCATATAGATGAACATATATATGCATATATATGTATATGGTAGCTTTGGCAAAAAGCTCTCTGGTGACGTCCATTTCGAGCCAGAATCGCAGACTTCCGGGAAAAGGCTCACTTGCGGCAAATGCACAGCCCTCCCGGGGCCTTGGGGCTCTGTGGGCGATGTTCGGTCATCTGCGGGTACTGGGGTAGCGAAGTTGGAGGAGCACTCACTGACACTTTGAGCTCCTAGAGGTACAAACTACGTCTCATTCGTCTCTGTATCCTCTTGCAGGGTTCACGGCCACCCACAGACAGCGAGCCAGGGATGCTTTGGCCCCTCCGTCCATGGGGGCCGTCACCCGCTGGAAAGAGGTCAGCTGGGAGACACTGCAGACAGCTGTGGGTCTGAATTCGGCCTCCGTGCCTTAGGAGCTTTGCGATCAGCTCTCTGAGCCTTTCATTTCTTCATTTTGAATGCGTCCAGGGGGACCATGACGACCATCCCAGGCAGAAAGGTGAGGGCGAGGGAGGTGTCTGCTTCCGTCCTGAAGTCTGATTTCCACTGCGGAAAGTGGGAAGGAGCCGAGGCCTTAGGAAGGAGCCCCGGGGCCTCTGGGATGAAAAGAGATCATGCTGAATTGTGGCTCTGGAACGCCCGGTGTCCACACTGCGGGGAGGTGGAGGTGCTAGGAGCGGCCTGTCTGATCTCAAATGTCTAAGGAAAACACAGCCTTTTGTTATAAAATCACCATATATATATAAATATATATATAGAAAGAGAGAGAGAAATCCATAGATACATAGATAGATAGATAGATAGATAGATAGATAGTTAGATAGATAGATGGATAGATAGATAGATATAGAGATATCTATAGATACAGATAAAGATATAGATATAGATATATCTAGTGGAGCTCTGGCAAAAAGCACTCTACAGACGTGCATTTGGAGCCAGAATCGCAGACTTCCGAGAAAAGGCTCACTTGCGGCCAATGCACAGCGCTCCCGGGGCCTTGGGCTCTGTGGGCGATGCTCGGTCATCTGCTTGTACTGGGGTACCGAAGTTGGAGGAGCACTCACTGACACTTTGAGCTCCTAGAGGTACAAACTACGTCTCATTCGTCTCTGTATGCTCTTGCAGGGCTCAGGGCCATCCACAGACAGCGTACCCAGGATGCTTTGGCCCCTGCGTCCATGGCGGCCGTCACCCGCTGGAAAGAGTTACGTTGGGAGACACTGCAGACAGCTGTGGGTCTGAATTCGGCCTCCGTGCCTTAGGAGCTTTGCGATCAGCTCTTTGAGCCTTTCATTTCTTCATTTTGCATGCGTCCACGGGGACAATTACGACCATCCCAGGCAGAAAGGTGAGGGAGAGGGAGGTGTCTGCTTCCGTCCTCAAGTCTGATTTCCACTGCGGAACGCGGGAAGGAGCCAAGGCCTTAGGAAGGAGCCCCGGGGCCTCTGGGATGAAAAGAGATCATGCTGAATTGTGGTTCTGGAACGCCCGGTGTCCACACTGCGGGGAGGTGGAGGTGCTAGGAGCGGCCTGTCTTCTGTGGTAGACCTGGGGTCCACGCAGGTTTCCTTCAGTCTGTTTTATACATATACATATGATGAACATATATATGCATATATATGTACAGCTTTGGCAAAAAGCTCTCTGCAGGACGTCCATTTCGAGCCAGAATCGCAGACTTCCGAGAAAAGGCTCAATTAAGGCAATGGCCAGGCCCTCCCGGGCCTTGGGGCCTCTGTGGGCTTATGCTCGTCATCTGCGTACTGGGCATGGGCTGAGGAGCACTCAGTGACACTTTGAGCTCCTAGAGGTACAAACTACGTCTCATTCGTCTCTGTATCCTCTTGCAGGGTTCACAGCCACCCACAGACAGCGTAGACAGGGATGCTTTGGCCCCTCCGTCCATGGGGCCGTCACCCGCTGGAAAGAGGTCAGCTGGGAGACACTGCAGACAGCTGTGGGTCTGAATTCGGCCTCCGTGCCTTAGGAGCTTTGCGATCAGCTCTCTTAGCCTTTCATTTCTTCATTTTGAATGCGTCCACGGGGACCATCACGACCATCCCATGCAGAAAGGTGAGGGCGAGGGAGGTGTCTGCTTCCGTCCTGAAGTCTGATTTCCACTGCGGAAAGCGGGAAGGAGCCGAGGGCTTAGGAAGGAGCCCCGGGGCCTCTGGGATGAAAAAAGAGATCATGCTGAATTGTGGCTCTGGAACGCCCGGTGTCCACACTGCGGGGAGGTGGAGGTGCTAGGAGC
>NW_024350362.1:0-6400 GCF_902729225.1 Pteropus medius | reverse complement strand
TGATCTCTTTTCATCCCGGAGGCCCCGGGGCTCCTCCCTCAGGCCTCGGCTCCTTCCCGCTTTCCGCAGTGGAAATCAGACTTCAGGACGGAAGCAGACACCTCCCTCTCCCTCACCTTTCAGCCTGGGATGGACGTAATGGTCCCCGTGGACGCATTCAAAATGAAGAAATGAAAGGCTCAAAGAGCTGATCGCAAAGCTCCTAAGCTCGGAGGCCGAATTCAGACCCATAGCTGTCTGCAGTGACTCCGAAATGAACTCTTTCCAGCGGGTGACGGCCGCCATGGACGGAGGGGCCAAAGCATCCCCGGGAACGCTGTCTGTGGGCGGCCCTGACCCCTGCAAGAGGATGCAGAGAAGAATGACACGTAGTTTGTACCTCTAGAGCTCAAAGTGTCAGTGAGTGCTCCTCCAACTTCGCCACCCCAGTACCCGCAGATGACCGGGCATGGCCCACAGAGCCCCAAGGCCCCGAGAGGGCTGTGCATTTGCCGCAAGTGAACCTTTTCTCGGAAGTCTGTGATTCTGGCTCAAAATGGACGTCACCAGAGAGCTTTTCGCCAAAGCTACCATATACATATATATGCATATATCTATATGCATATATATGTATATGGTGGATTTTCGAAGGAAACCTGCGTGGACCCCTGGTCTACCACAGAAGACAGGCCGCTCCTAGCACCTCCACCTCCCCGCAGTGGGGACACCGGGCGTTCCAGAGCCACAATTCCGCATGATCTCTTTTCATCCCAGAGGCCCCGGGCTCCTTCCTAAGGCCTCGGCTCCTTCCCGCTTTCCGCAGTGGAAATCAGACTTCAGGACGGAAGCAGACACCTCCTCTCCCTCACCTTTCTGCCTGGGATGGTCGTAATGGTCCCCATGGACGCATTCAAAATGAAGAAATGAAAGGCTCAAAGAGCTGATCGCAAAGCTCCTAAGGCACGGAGGCCGAATTCAGACCCACAGCTGTCTGCAGTGTCTCCCAACTGAACTCTTTCCAGCGGGTGACGGCCACCATGGACGGAGGGGCCAAAGCATCCCCGGGTACGCTGTCCGTGGGCGGCCCTGCCCCCTGCAAGAGGATGCAGAGACGAATGACACGTAGTTCTGTACCTCTAGGAGCTCAAAGTGTCAGTGAGTGCTCCTCCAACTTCGCCACCCCAGTACCCGCAGATGACCGGGCAAGGCCCACAGAGCCCCAAGGCCCGGGGAGGGCTGTGCATTTGCTGCAAGTGAGCCTTTTCTCAGAAGTCTGCGATTCTGGCTCAAAATGGACGTCACCAGAGAGCTTTTCGCCAAAGCTACCATATACATATATATGCATATATATATTCATCTATATGCATATATATGTATATGGTGGATTTTCGAAGGAAACCTGCGGGGACCCCTGGTCTACCACAGAAGACAGGCCGCTGCTAGCACCTCCACCTCCCCGCACTGTGGACACCGGGCGTTCCAGAGCCACAATTCAGCATGATCTCTTTTTATCCCGGAGGCCCCGGCGCTCCTTCCTCAGGCCTCGGCTCCATCCCGCTTTCCGCAGTGGAAATCAGACTTCAGGACGGAAGCAGACACCTCCCTCTCCCTCACCTTTCTGCCTGGGATGGTCGTAATGGTCCCCGTGGACGCATTCAAAATGAAGAAATGAAAGGCTCAAAGAGCTGATCGCAAAGTTCCTAAGGCACGGAGGCCGAATTCAGACCCACAGCTGTCTGCAGTGTCTCCCAACTGAACTCTTTCCAGCTGGTGACGGCCGCCATGGACGCAGGGGCCAAAGCATCCCTGGGTACGCTGTCTGTGGGTGGCCCTGAACCCTGCAAGAGCATACAGAGACGAATGAGACGTAGTTTGTACCTCTAGGAGCTCAAAGTGTCAGTGAGTGCTCCTCCAACTTCGGTACCCCAGTCTCCGCAGAAGACCGAGCATCGCCCACAGAGCCCCAAGGCCCAGGGAGGGCTGTGCATTGCCGCAAGTGAGCCTTTTCTCGGAAGTCTGCGATTCTGGCTCAAAATGGACGTCACCAGAGAGCTTTTTGCCAAAGCTACCATATACATATATATGCATATATATGTTCATCTATATGCATATATGTATATGGTGGATTTTCGAAGGAAACCTGCCTGGACCCCTGCTCTACCACAGAAGACAGGCCGCTCCTCGCACCTCCACCTCCCCGCAGTGTGGACACCGGGCGTTCCAGAGCCACAATTCAGCATGATCTCTTTTCATCCCGGAGGCCCCGGAGCTCCTTCCTCAGGCCTCGGCTCCTTCCCGCTTTCCGCAGTGGAAATCAGACTTCAGGACGGAAGCAGACACCTCCCTCTCCCTCACCTTTCAGCCTGGGATGGTCGTAATGGTCCCCGGGGACGCATTCAAAAATGAAGAAATGAAAGGCTCAAAGAGCTGATCGCAAAGCTCCTAAGGCACGGAGGCCGAATTCAGACCCACAGCTGCCTGCAGTGTCTCCCAACTGAACTCTTTAAAGCGGGTGACGGCCGCCATGGACGGAGGGGCCAAAGCATCCCCGGGTACGCTGTCTGTGGGCGGCCCTGAACCCTGCAAGAGGATGCAGAGACTAATGACACGTAGTTTGTACCTCTAGGAGCTCAAAGTGTCAGTGAGTGCTCCTCCAACTTCGGTACCCCAGTCCCCGCAGATGACCGAGCATCGCCCACAGAGCCCCAAGGCCCCCGGAGGGCTGTGCATTTGCCGCAAGTGAGCCTTTTCTCGGAAGTCTGCGATTCTGGCTCAAATGGACGTCACCAGAGAGCTTTTCAAGAAAGTTATTGATATACATATATGCATATATATATTCATCTATATGCATATATATGGTATGGTGGATTTTCAAGGAAACTCATGGACCCCTGGTCTACTATTGCAGACAGGCCAGCTGCTAGCACCTCCACCTCCCCCAAGAGACTGTGGACACCGGGCGTTCCAGACACAATTCAGCATGATCTCTTTACATCCCAGAGGCCCCGGGGCTCCTTCCTAAGGCCTCGGCTCCTTCCCGCTTTCCGCAGTGGAAATCAGACTTCAGGACTGAAGCAGACACCTCCCTCGCCCTCACCTTTCTGCCTGGGATGGTCGTGATGGTCCCCGTGGACGCATTCAAAATGAAGAAATGAAAGGCTGAGAGAGCTGATCGCAAAGCTCCTAAGGCACGGAGGCCGAATTCAGACCCACAGCTGTCTGCAGTGTCTCCCAAATGAACTCTTTCCAGCGGGTGACGGCCGCCATGACGGAGGGCCAAAGCATCCCTGGGTATGCTGTCTATGGGCGGCCCTGACCCCTACAAGAGGATGCAGAGACGAATGACACGTAGTTTGTACCTCTAGGAGCTCAAAGTGTCAGTGAGTGCTCCTCCAACTTCGCCACCCCAGTACCCGCAGATGACCGGCATGGCCCACAGAGCCCCAAGGCCCCGGGAGGGCAGTGCATTTGCCGCAAGTGAGCCTTTTCTCGGAAGTCTGCGATTCTGGCTCAAAATGGACGTCACCAGAGAGCTTTTCGCCAAAGCTACCATATACATATATATGCATATATATATTCATCTATATGCATATATATGTATATGGTGGATTTTCGAAGGAAACCTGCGTGGACCCCTGGTCTACCACAGAAGACAGGCCGCTGCCAGCACCTCCACCTCCCCGCAGTGTGGACACCGGGCGTTCCAGAGCCACAATTCAGCATGATCTCTTTTCATCCCGGAGGCCCCGGGGCTCCTTCCTCAGGCCTCGGCTCCTTCCCGCTTTCCGCAGTGGAAATCAGACTTCAGGACGGAAGCAGACACCTCCCTCTCCCTCACCTTTCAGCCTGGGATGGTCGTAATCGTCCCCGTGGACGCATTCAAAATGAAGAAATGAAAGGCTCAAAGAGCTGATCGCAAAGCTCCTAAGGCACGGAGGCCGAATTCAGACCCACAGCTGTCTGCAGTGTCTCCCAACTGAACTCTTTCCAGCGGGTGACGGCCGCCATGGACGGAGGGGCCAAAGCATCCCCGGGTACGCTGTCTGTAGGCGGCCCTGAACCCTGCAAGAGGATGCAGAGACGAATGACACGCAGTTTGTACCTCTAGGAGCTCAAAGTGTCAGTGAGTGCTCCTCCAACTTCGCCACCCCAGTACCCGCAGATGACCAGGCATGGCCCACAGAGCCCCAAGGCCCCGGGAGGGCTGTGCATTTGCCGCAAGTGAGCCTTTTCTCGGAAGTCTGCGATTCTGGCTCCAAATGGACGTCACCAGAGAGCTTTTCCCCAAAGCTACCATATACATATATATGCATATATATATTCATCTATATGCATATATATGTATATGGTGGATTTTCGAAGGAAACCTGCGTGGACCCCTGGTCTACCTCAGAAGACAGGCCGCTGCCAGCACCTCCACCTCCCCGCAGTGTGGACACCGGGCGTTCCAGAGCCACAATTCAGCATGATCTCTTTTCATCCCGGAGGCCCCGGGGAACCTTCCTCAGGCCTCGGCTCCTTCCCGCTTTCCGCAGTGGAAATCAGACTTCAGGACGGAAGCAGACACCTCCCTCTCCCTCACCTTTCAGCCTGGGATGGTCGTAATGGTCCCCGTGGACGCATTCAAAATGAAGAAATGAAAGGCTCAAAGAGCTGATCGCAAAGCTCCTAAGGCATGGAGGCCGAATTCAGACCCACAGCTGTCTGCATTGTCTCCCAACTGAACTCTTTCCAGCGGGTGACGGCCGCCATGGACGCAGGGGCCAAAGCATCCCTGGGTACGCTGTCTGTGGGTGGCCCTGAACCCTGCAAGAGCATACAGAGACGAATGAGACGTAGTTTGTACCTCCAAGAGCTCAAAGTGTCCGTGAGTGCTCCTCCAACTTCGGTACCCCAGTCTCCGCAGAAGACCGAGCATCGCCCACAGAGCCCCAAGGCCCCGGGAGGGCTGTGCATTTGCCGCAAGTGAGCCTTTTCTCGGAAGTCTGCGATTCTGGCTCAAAATGGACGTCACCAGAGAGCTTTTCGCCAAAGCTACCATATACATATATATGCATATACATATTCATCTATATGCATATATATGTATATGGTGGATTTTCGAAGGAAACCTGCGTGGACCCCTGGTCTACCACAGAAGACAGGCCGCTCCTAGCACCTCCACCTCCCCGCAGTGTGGACACCGGGCGTTCCAGAGCCACAATTCAGCATGATCTCTTTTCATCCCAGAGGCCCCGGGGCTCCTTCCTAAGGCCTCGGCTCCTTCCGGCTTTCCGCAGTGGAAATCAGACTTCAGGACGAAGCAGACACCTCCCTCGCCCTCACCTTTCTGCCTGGGATGGTCGTGATGGTCCCCGTGGATGCATTCAAAATGAAGAAATGAAAGGCTCAGAGAGCTGATCGCAAAGCTCCTAAGGCACGGAGGCCGAATTCAGACCCACAGCTGTCTGCAGTGTCTCCCAGCTGACCTCTTTCCAGCGGGTGACGGCCCCCATGGACGAGGGGCCAAAGCATCCCTGGCTACGCTGTCTGTGGGTGGCCGTGAACCCTGCAAGAGGATACAGAGACGAATGAGACGTAGTTTGTACCTCTAGGAGCTCAAAGTGTCAGTGAGTGCTCCTCCAACTTCGCTACCCCAGTACCCGCAGATGACCGAGCATCGCCCACAGAGCCCCAAGGCCCGGGAGGGCTGTGCATTTGCCGCAAGTGAGCCTTTTCTCGGAAGTCTGCCATTCTGGCTCAAAATGGACGTCACCAGAGAGCTTTTTGCCAAAGCTACCATATACATATATATGCATATATATGTTCATCTATAAGCATATATATGTATATGGTGGATTTTCGAAGGAAACCTGCGTGGACCCCTGGTCTACCACAGAACACAGGCCGCTCCTAGCACCTCCACCTCCCCGCAGTGTGGACACTGGGGGTTCCAGAGCCACAATTCAGCATGATTTCTTTTCATCCCAGAGGCCCCGGGGCTCCTTCCTAAGGCCTCGGCTCCTTCCCGCTTTCCGCAGTGGAAATCAGACTTTAGGACGGAAGCAGACACCTCCCTCTCCCTCACCTTTCTGCCTGGGATGGTCGTAATGGTCCCCGTGGACGCATTCAAAATGAAGAAATGAAAGGCTCAAAGAGCTGATCGCAAAGCTCCTAAGGCACGGAGGCCGAACTCAGACCCACAGCTGTCTGCAGTGTCTCCCAACTGAACTCTTTCCAGCGGGTGACGGCCGCCATGGACGGAGGTGCCAAAGCATCCCCGGGTACGCTGTCTGTGGGCGGCCCTGACCCTGCAAGAGGATGCAGAGACGAATGACACGTAGTTTGTACCTCTAGGAGCTCAAAGTGTCAGTGAGTGCTCCTCCAACTTCGCCACCCCAGTACCCGCAGATGACCGGGCATGGCCCACAGAGCCCCAAGG
>NW_024350361.1:0-444 GCF_902729225.1 Pteropus medius | reverse complement strand
TTTGGCCCCTGCGTCCATGGCGACCGTCACCCGCTGGAAAGAGTTCAATTGGGAGACACTGCAGACAGCTGTGGGTCTGAATTCGGCCTCCGTGCCTTAGGAACTTTGCGATCAGCTCTTTGAGCCTTTCATTTTTTCCTTTTGTATGCATCCACGGGGACCATTACTACCATCCCAGGCAGAAAGGTGAGGGAGAGGGAGGTGTCTGCTTCCGTCCTGAAGTCTGATTTCCACTGCGGAAAGCGGGAAGGAGCCGAGGCCTAAGGAAGGAGCCCCGGGGCCTCTGGGTTGAAAAGAGATCATGCAGAATTGTGCCTCTGGAACGCCCGGTGTCCACACTGCGGGGAGGTGGAGGTGCTAGCAGCGGCCTGTCTTCTGTGGTAGACCAGGGGTCCACGCAGGTTTCCTTCAAAAATCCACCATATACATATATAAGCATATAGA
>NW_024350360.1:0-365 GCF_902729225.1 Pteropus medius | reverse complement strand
GAGAAGGGTTAAGAAGTACAAATTAGTAGTTGATAGCTGGTCATGGGGATGGGGAGCAAGGCAGGGGGAATGTAGTTAGCATTATTATGATGGCTAGGTGGAGGGCCAGGGGAGGGAGGGAGCAATTGGGGTGATCGTTTTATGAACTATATAGATGTCTGCTCAATGTACTGTATACTTGAAAATAATTGAAATAATTAAATTAAAAAACTCACACACACGAAACTTGATCCTGACAGTAGGCCATGAAAATAACTTTTTCTTAGTTTCTTCAAATAAATATTTATCGCTTTCATCTCGTTATTATAGATAAAAATATTTTATATTCATTAAAATGTAAATTTATTGTGGTCTAATTCATGTTA
>NW_024350359.1:0-380 GCF_902729225.1 Pteropus medius | reverse complement strand
TGTTCCATCCAACAGCTGCCACCTATTTCTTTTGAAAAGGCCAACATTTACTATATCTCTTAATGTGTTAGATTTTATTTGTGTAGTGTGTGTGTGTGTGTGTGTGTGTGTGCGCGCGCGCACGTGTGTGTGTGTGTATTCTGGTTACGAAATGTGAT
Source organism: Pteropus medius (assembly GCF_902729225.1). Taxonomy (NCBI): domain Eukaryota; kingdom Metazoa; phylum Chordata; class Mammalia; order Chiroptera; family Pteropodidae; genus Pteropus; species Pteropus medius. The sequence continues at coordinate 222 of NW_024350359.1, read as the reverse complement.
TGGACCTATTCCTATTTTTATTCACAGATGTATTTTAACTGAACAATGTTTTCCACAAATGCATATATAGTGTTCAGGGAGAAACTTCTCTGTATGTTATTTTAATATGTTTGATTTAAAAGCTGTGGAACAAATTTCAAAAAGCCAATTTCGCAAAAAATATAAAATAGTTTCTAAATTTTAAAAAGAGATATTACATTTGCACATCAATCTCTCACTCGA
>NW_024350358.1:0-455 GCF_902729225.1 Pteropus medius | reverse complement strand
GACTTGGATGCTGAGCCAAGAAAGCTGAACTCGACATATTGAATTCCCAGAGGAAAGAGGTGCAGAAAGTCGCATGGAAAAGGTCACGCTGGGGAAAACATCGTTGTCACATGCCTTTCCTTGGCTGCAAAGGAAACAGAGGAACGTGCACTTGATAACATTCACACTGATACAGCGCCCTTCATCCACGGGTCGTGCCGAGACAGCAGGGCCCAGGCAGACTGCCATCTTGGAACCATCCAAGACAGCTCAGGACCATCCCTGCCCCTGAAGTCAGCAGCCAGAAGCTCTCGGTGCAGCTTACAGGACAGAATACAGGAACCCTGAGACACATCCTCCCAGCCTTGAGCGATACCTGCCTGGATCTCCCCCAGGAAGCCTCCAACAGTCTGGCTCTGCACATGTGCCTCCAGCAGCAGGGACCTCAGGAGGTGCTGTCACTCCACTTGCCCATG
>NW_024350357.1:0-328 GCF_902729225.1 Pteropus medius | reverse complement strand
TTCAGTTGGGAGACACTGCAGACAGCTGTGGGTATGAATTCGGCCTCCGTGCCTTAGGAGCTTTGCGATCAGCTCTTTGAGCCTTTCATTTCTTCATTTTGAGTGCGTCCCCGGAGACCGTTACGACCATCCCAGGCTGAAAGGTGAGGGAGAGGGAGGTGTCTGCTTCCGTCCTTAAGTCTGATTTCCACTGCGGAAAGCGGGAAGGAGCCGAGGCCTGAGGAAGGAGCCCCGGGGCCTCAGGGATAAAAAGAGATCATGCTGAATTGTGGCTCTGGAAAGCCCGGTGTCCACAATGCGGGGAGGTGGAGGTGCTAGCAGCGGCCTG
>NW_024350356.1:0-314 GCF_902729225.1 Pteropus medius | reverse complement strand
TGCTTCCGTCCTGAAGTCTGATATCCACTGCGGAAAGCGGGAAGGAGCCTAGGCCTTAGGAAGGAGCCCCGGGGCCTCTGGGATGAAAAGAGATAATGCGGAATTGTGGCTCTGGAACGCCCGGTGTCCACACTGCGGGGAGGTGGAGGTGCTAGGAGCGGCCTGTCTTCTATTGTAGACCAGGGGTCCACGCAGGTTTCCTTCGAAAATCCACCATATACATATATATGCATATAGATGAACATATATATGCATATATATGTATATGGTAGCTTTGGGAAAAAGCTCTCTGGTGACGTCCATTTTGAGCCAGA
>NW_024350355.1:0-385 GCF_902729225.1 Pteropus medius | reverse complement strand
TTGAGTAAGTCCCTAAAATGATGACGATAAAAACATTCCTTTGCTGCTAGTCTACAGATAGGAAAGAGTTCTAGTTTCTAAACTGAGTGTTTGATTGTGACCGAGTGATTATGTGGACTTTAGTTTCATCATCTCAATTTTCTTATGGCATACCAAGTTCTAACATTATAAGCTTTTATGATATTTTAAGGACATCTCATGATGTGTTAGGGATGCAAAGAGAAACGCCTGTATATCCATATCTGTCTAGATGAATGTGTGTATATAGATAGATAGATAGATAGATAGATAGATAGATAGAAGTATACACATTTTCTTAGCATTTCAGATATGACTTTGAAAGCTCTGAAGACAGGTTAAAATCCTTAATGCTCCCATGGTGAGA
>NW_024350354.1:0-436 GCF_902729225.1 Pteropus medius | reverse complement strand
GCAGGTGCTTCGACCTGCCTGGCGGCCTGGAGTCTGGACCAGGCTGGTGCTCCGAGTCTCGGCCTCGACCCCTCCCGGCTGCTGCGGGGCCCGGCTGCTGCGGGGCCCGGCTGCTGCGGGGCCCGGCTGCTGCGCCTCACCTGTCGAAGGTGGAGGAGACAGCGCATACCTGTGAGGAGGCTCTGGATGCAGGAGCAGGTACAGCACGGAGCCCAGCGCTGGCATCGTGAGTGCAGCGATGTCAGCCCTCTGGCGGGGAAGGGCCAGAGGGGCCTGTCTGTCCTAGGCCACTCTGCACATGATCCTAGTGTCTCAGGGACTCTATGGACACTCCGTCCAGCTCATTTTCTCCCTCTAAACTCCACCCAAGGGCAGGGCAGGGCCAGCCCGAGGCCTGAGTTCACAGCCCTATGGGAAGAGGACATGGGGGAAAGTG
>NW_024350353.1:0-1391 GCF_902729225.1 Pteropus medius | reverse complement strand
TATAAGCCTTAATTATTAACTGGAAACAACTTACATCAATATAGAATAAATTAAAGAAATTATGTTCTGCCGATGTAAGAGAATATTATGAAGCCATTAAAAACTGCCAAAAAGTTTGTGTACATTGGTATGGAAAAACAACCACAATATATTTTGTGACTAAAAACAACAAAACCAAAAATCTCTAGCCCAGATTGTAAAACAGTGTATTTAATTATGGCCCCTATATATACATACTTCAATATGCCTTTAAAACTCTAACTATTTGTGTCATGTACAGTGTATATGTATGAGGTAATTTATTTTGTAATTTATTTCTATCGTTTTAATATTTGTGATGATATAAATACATTAAAATTACTATTACCAATACACATCTCTATTCTCATCAGAGCATTGAAGTTAGGTCTGTCTGTGTGTCTCATTTTTTCACAGAATATCTTCGAGTATTTATTCTGAGATATTTTTTCTTATCTAATGAAGCAAAACTAGCTTTATTGGTATATTTTAGGGACAACATCAGAAAGTGATTAAAGTATCTTAGGAATTATATCTTAACATTAAGTATTTTTAATGTAAATATTTGCAGCAGATCTTTAAGATCCTCCAACTCTTCTTCTCTAATATTAATTAATTGCTTTATCAGGAGCTATGTGAGGTATCAAGTCATTCTTTGACCTTCCGTTTGTGTTTTTTCTACTCTTTATGTTATCTCTTGAAAAATGATAAAGAGTATGAGTATATTTGTTGGGTATAAGCTATAGGGCGAGCCCAACTTCTAAGAGAGAAAGGCAGTGTCTCTAGGGAATCAACGCACAGGAGTTCCACTTCGAAAGCTCTGAGGATAAATCCTGACTGTGTGATCTTGGAAAACTTACTGACTTCCCTCATATTCAGATTACTCATTTTTAATATGGGAGTAATATTACCTACCATATAGAACTGTGTGAGTAAATATAGGAAAAGGACCTAATGTATAGATAAAACTGAGTTACTACGTAACAATCAGTTAGACAGTATAGTATCACATAGATAATACATGATAAATAGACAGACAGAGAGAATATGGTAATCATTAACAGAAAAAATTACAAGGGAATGATCAGTTCTTCCAATCAACTTTATTTCTAAGGAGTGATTAGAATGACTGGTGTTGGCATTCAAGCTTGGTGAGGAGGAGAGTTACAACATCCAGCAAGTGAGAGTTTAAAAGTTACTTGCAGTTGGCTTTCTAGAGCAAGCGAGCCTGCAAGGTGATCAAATACACAAAATGGAGAGATTTTAGGTTTTAGGATAAGTCCAAATTCTGAAATTCCAAATGCTATTACACTGGAAGCTTGTGTCCTAATAAATTTGGTGACAAAATCCGACATGAGGTCATTTCTAGCATT
>NW_024350352.1:0-2146 GCF_902729225.1 Pteropus medius | reverse complement strand
GGTTAGGGTTAGGGTTAGGTTAGGGTTATGGTTACTGTTAGGGGTAAGTTTATGGTAAGAGTTTCCTGTTAGGATTGGTGTTAGTGTTAGGTTTAGCTTAAGTTTACGTTAAGGTTAGGATTTCGGTTAGCATTCGAGTTTGGTTTAGAGTTCGAATTAGTTTTAGGGTTAGGTTAGGTTAAGGGTAAGGGTTAGGGTTAGCGTTTTGTTTTAGGGTTAGCATTAGGGTTAGTATTAGCTTTAGATTTAGGTTTAGGATCTGGGTTAGGGTTAGTGTTAGGTTTACATTTAAGTTTTTAGTTAGATTTAGGTTTTGGGTTTGAGTTAGACTTAGTTTTAGAGATAAATTTTCCCAGGCTTAGATTCTGGTCACGGCTTAAGGTTAGGTCATTGTTAGTGCAAAATCTTGTTTAGGTGCAGATTCCTAAGTTGTGGAAACAGGTTAGTGTTAGGATTAGTCTTAGCATTAGGTTTAGGGTTAGGGTTTGTGTTAGGGTTCCAGTTAGGATTAAGGTTAAGGTTAGGTTAGAGTAAGAGTTACGTTAAGGTTAGAGTTATGGTTAGTGTTAGGGTTAGGTTTCGGGTTACTGTTATGGTTAAGTTTAGCATTAGATTTCGGGTTAGGGTACGGTAGGAGTTGAGAATTTGGGTTATTCTTACTGTAAATTTAGGTTTAGCATTAGTATTAGGTTTAGGATTATCTTTAGATTTAGGGCTAGAATCTGGGTTAGCGTTAGTGTTAGGATTACGTTAAGGTACGGGTTAGGGTAAGGATTAGGATTTGGGTTTAGCGTTATGTTTAGGGTTATGTTTAGGGTAATGTAGGGTTAGTGTTTAGATTTAGGATATGAGATTAGAGTTATGATTATATTAGGATTATTATTAGGTTTAGGATTAGTTTAGGGTTACAGTTAGGGTTAAGTTTAGGTTAGGGTTAATGTTCTGTGTAAGGTTTGGATAAGATATCAGATTTAGGATTAATGTAAGTGTTAGAGTTAGGATTAGGGTTAGGCTTATGGTTAGGTTTAGCGTTTAAGGTTAGGATTAGGCTTAGGGATATTGTTAGGCCTAAGGTTAGGTTTAGGGTTATGGTAAGATTTTAGATTTAGGATTATTGTTAGCATTAGGTTTAGGGTTAGAATTCTGTTAAGTTTAGCATTAGGGTATGGATTTGGGTTAGGGTTGGGGTTTAGGGGTATGTTTAGGGTTAGGATTAATGTTAGGGTTAAGTTTAGGTATAGCTTAGGTAATCGTTAGGTTTAGGGTTAGGTCTTAATGTTCGGGTTAATGTTTAGTGTTAGGGTTAGGGTTAGGTTTTAATTTAGGGTTATTTTTTGGTTAGGATTATTTTAAGGTTAGAGTTAGGGTTAGGGTTAGGGTTAGGTTTAAGGGTTAGCTTTAGGGTTGGCGTTAGGCTTAAGGTTAGAGTTCGTTTTTCAGTTTAGTGTTATGTTTATTGTTTGAGTTAAAGTAAGGTTTAGAGTCAGGGTAAGAATTTAGAATTAAGATTACTATTAGTGTTAGGGTTAGGGTTCAGGTTACCTTAAGGTTAGGGTTACGTTTAGTGTTACAGTTAGGTTTAGAGTTTGGTTTTAGGGTTAGGGTTAGGGTTAGGGTAGTGTTTAGTGTTAGTGTTAGGATCAGTGTTACTTTTATTGTTAATGTTAAGGTTAGTGTTAGGGTTACATTAAGATAAGGGTTAGGGTTAGCATTAGGTTTAGATTTAGGGTTACAATATGGGTTTAGTTTCTCGGTTATTCTTAGTGCAAATTTAGGGTGAGGGTTAGAATTACGGTTAAGATTAGCTTAGATTTAGAATTAGAATGTGGGTTAGTGTTATCATTAAGGTTACGTTTAAGATTTGGGTTAGATTTAGAGTTAAGGTTAGGTTTAGAGTGAGCTTTAGAGTTAAATTATGGTTGGAGTTATGTATGGGGTCAGCGGTGAAGTTGAGGGTTATTTTTAGTGTAAAATTTAAGCTTAGGTTTATTGTTAGGGTTAGGGTAAGAGTTTAGAATTAAGTTTAGTTTTAGTGTTAGGATTAGGGTTAGGATTAGTTTAAGGTTATGTTAGGTTTAAGTTTAGGTTAGGTTTAAAGTAAGAGTTAGGTTTATGGTAACAGTTTAGAGTTATAAGTAGTGTTATG
>NW_024350351.1:0-354 GCF_902729225.1 Pteropus medius | reverse complement strand
AACTAAGAGAGACTTCATTCAGAATTCTGACTTTCTGTGATGATTTTGGTGTGTGTGTGTGTTTTTTTATTTTTATTTTTTTGCCATTTCTATTTCTGCATCTTTAAATTGTATAAAAATATATCCTTTTAGAAATACTATATTCGATGCATGATACTTAAAATTATTTAATACCCACGATGACTACCTTTGAACTCATTCCTTTCTTCACATTACAACCATAATAATTCCCTCAAGTATTCTGAACAACGAAAACAAAATAATCCATCCAAGCACATTTATTTCATATAGTCTCCTTCCAATACCACAGAAATTGTCACTAAAACATTCTGAAGGACATAAAGTATTTATTAT
>NW_024350350.1:0-605 GCF_902729225.1 Pteropus medius | reverse complement strand
TTCCTGTTAGTTCCATCAAGAAATATTGTATTTCATCAATTAGATATACAGGGTTTACATGTTTTAACAGCTACAGAATTGGGATGTATTTTACAATAAATGACAATTGTCAGCTTTACTTTTTCTTGTGCATTACAATTAGTAGTACCTAAATTGATGAAGTACAGTGATTTCCATAGCACCAAAGAAGGAAAATAGTATACAACTGGAAAATAGTATACAACTGGAAAATAGTATACAACTGGAAAATAGTATATACTATTTTACAACTGGAAAATAGTATATACTTCAATGAGCTATTATTTATTTTAAAAATTTTTTAACTTTTCAATTATACTTGACATTCAAAATTATATTAGTTTCAGGTGTACAGCATAGTAGTTAGACATTCATATAACTTACAAAGAGATTCCCCTAAGTCTAGTACCCACCTGGCACCACACAAAAATAATCCCCATGATTATTTTTGTAGCTGCCAATTTGTACTTATTAATCCCTTAATTTTTTTTCATCCAGTCCTCCAACCCCCCTTCCATCTGGCACCATCAGTTTGTTCTCTGTACCTATGAGTTTGTTTTTGTTTTAATTGTTCATTTATTTTGTTT
>NW_024350349.1:0-403 GCF_902729225.1 Pteropus medius | reverse complement strand
AATCTAACCCAAATTTTAAAATTAACCCTATTCCTAACCCTAACCCAGATCATAACCCTAAATCTAAGCCTAATCCTAAAACTAAGTCTAACCCTAACCCCAAATTTAAAACTAAGAATAACCCTAATCTTAACTCCATACCTTAAATCTAACCCAAACACAACACTAATCTTAACCCTATCATTGACCCTGTCCCTAAACCTAACCGTACCACAAACCCTAAACCTAACCCTAACACTAACACTATCCCTACATTTACACTAAGAATAACTTGAACACTAAACCTAACCTTAAACCTAATGCTAACCTTAATACTAATGTTAGCTCTAAACTCATACTCTAACTCTAAGCCTAAACATAACTGTAACCCTAACACAAAACATAATGCTAAACGTAAACCTAA
>NW_024350348.1:0-473 GCF_902729225.1 Pteropus medius | reverse complement strand
ACATGAGAGCAAGCAATAGAAAGCATTGTTTACAAATTTGTAGAAGAGTATGTTCCATTCCTGTACCTCTCTTCATACACCTTTTCACTTGTGTAACCCCCTCCTCTCTGACAATTTTAAATGCCTTAGGTGATGAGAAGCTCAATATTTCATTTTGCTATCACGGATGCATTTCCACTCATGCAGTTCAATACCTCTCTGGTAACTGTTTTGTGATTTTTGTTCCTTATCATTGCTTATGGGGATAGTACTTATTACATAGGGCTGCAAATTCTAACTGTTCACATCAATGGGTCTGTATTTTTTAACTATCTAGAAGAAAGGAATGGAGTTAAAGTCAAACCTTTTAGTAGACATCATACAGAATGCGTTAAGAAGAACTTTGGGATGTTTATTTTAAAGTGAGTACAAAACGTAATCAAGATTAATTAGTAGATTTAGTTTCTCAACAAGGACTTTCTTATTTATTTATT
>NW_024350347.1:0-377 GCF_902729225.1 Pteropus medius | reverse complement strand
TCAAGACTCACTAGTTTTTGGCCTAATTTTCCATGAAATCTTTGCTTGGAAAATTAGCTGAATAGAGCTTAGAAGAGATGTACATTATTAGTCTTTTCAAAACTAGACTAACATGCAAGAAATTTTGGACAAAGCATTTAGCCTACACTTCCCCACTGTCCTACTCAGTCCTTTTTGGGGCACATGGAAGGCTAGAAGTGTTTTTCTTAAGTATAAGGTCTCAAACTTTTAGTACAGGAGCCTCTGCCTCAATCTGCTTCTTCTGTCTAGGCATTAGGTGATTAGGACTATGAGCCTTTCAAGATATATATATATATATATATATATATTTAATATTTAATATATATATATATTATATATTAAATATATATATATAT
>NW_024350346.1:0-586 GCF_902729225.1 Pteropus medius | reverse complement strand
TTTTTTTTTTTGGCTGTGTTTTAACCATTGTCAGTGCTAGGAGAGAGTAATTGTGCTTTTGGAATTAAAGATTATTTTTACATATCACAGTTGTAGAAACTTACTAACATTATTACATTACATAACATATTTGAAATATGTACACATACCTTATGAAAGATTTAGAGACCAGGTAGTAACGCCCACCCCTTCCAAAATCTCTGCATTGCCACAGCTGAATTGTTTGGTGAGAAATACTTCAGGGAAGGGTTTCAAGGTCAAGGTTTAGCAGAGAGTTCAGATATGAAATCTTCATTTAAAAATGTTCTTTCTTTGTCACTTTCCTCCATTATCGTGGGTTTCTGTTTTCTACAGTGAGAGTTATGACTAAATAGTAAAAGGAGTCCGAAGTGATTTTCAAAGAAAGTGGCTTGGGAGCAGGCACCGGGCTGGGAAGAGGTGGATATTAATGGAAAGCTTCACCTATGGACTTGTACGGGGTGCACCCAGCTGGTTATTTTGACCGTTAACTTGCGCCGCGATATTAGAGCCAGCTTCTAATATTTGTGCAGTCAAGGAAAGAGTACAAACTGAGGTCTGCATACCA
>NW_024350345.1:0-362 GCF_902729225.1 Pteropus medius | reverse complement strand
GGGAGACCCTTCCAGCTTTTATACGCCCTCATCAATATTCAAACATCCGGGCCTCACTCGACCTAGCTCAGCCCAAAGGCATATGTGATTTCCTCGAGTCACCTGCTTTGCATGGAAAACGTCCGAGTAACCAGAGGCCTTCCTGTCTTCCTGGCAACTTGACTTCCCTTTACCTTATGCATCTGCAGGAAACTCATCAACTCCAGGGGTAACTGGAGACCTCCATGGCTCTCGTAAGACATCCATATGGAAGAGAAGATCTAAGACAGAGAAAGAGAACAGCTTTCTTTCTTTGAGTGGACACTGCAAGAGCCTGTCATTATCTCCTTATCCCCAGCACAGCTTTTCCAGGCCTGAGTCCC
>NW_024350344.1:0-847 GCF_902729225.1 Pteropus medius | reverse complement strand
CACATTCCAGTGGCCGTCTGCCAAAACTTCGGTCTGGCCGGATAAAACACAATCACGTGCCAACCGACAAACTGTGACCCCGATGAGATGGGCAACTTGGCAGAGGCATTGCGGTCTGGAAGACGAGTGCTTTGTTCAGCGCTTACCAATCAGCTGCTCTATGTCAGGCCATGTGCTGGGCGTTGGGGACGCAGGGATGATAAGGGGCCCAGTGGGTGTGGGTTCAAGCAGGGCTGCTTTATTCCAAGTGCCCTTGGGCCAGGACCCCGGTTGTTGGTAAGGATCAGCTTGGGGACAGGAGAGCGGCCGGACGCGCATCTACGAGTCACCGTTGAGGGCCCAGGACAGATGGGAGTGGGGTCCCACTCTGGAGACAGGCCACTGCAGGACTGTGTGGTCATCGTTAGCCCAGGGAGGGAGGTGGGTCCAAATGCAGTGGCTGCTGCAGGGACTCAGCTCAGGAATATTGAGACAGCCACAGTTCTAAGCTCGGCAGCGTTTGATGTTGGGCATTTGACTTGTTCCAAGTCCCCAGCCAGCTCTGCAGAGGGCCAGTGTCCCAGGCAGCACGCCCTTCGGAGCCGGCTGGCTGTCAGGGAGCTGCACTAATTAGCGGGAGTGGCCACAGATGCCTGTTTTCATTTGCAAATGCAGTGTGTCTTCAGTTTCCGGGTGCGCACGCACGCACACGTACACACGCACACGCACACACAGTCTCTCCCTCCCTCCCTCCGTGAAATCACATTGGGTAGGGAGGGCACCTTGACTTGCGTTTAGGAAGCGCGTGAAGCCGGCCACTAGCTAATCACCCAGCGCGTGACGTCGGTCGTCACTGTGGTTCTGGTCC
>NW_024350343.1:0-457 GCF_902729225.1 Pteropus medius | reverse complement strand
GGTGGTGCTTTCTGGAGTAGGACCCCACTCAGAGGACTTCCTGCCAGGGGCACGTGACCTCCGAGGAACGATGCTGGCACTCGATATACAGAAAATGAGTAGGAGTATTAAGCGGCCAGCCAGAGAGGCTGATCAGTTAGAGTAACAGGCGAGGACCCTAAAGGAGGGCCGAGGTGGATTTGTGAAGAACTCGCAAAAGCACCCACAAAAGCACACAAAAAAGGAAGAATCACAGACCCAAGCAGATGAGAGTTTACACTGACCTAGGCTGGACTTTTTTTATTTAATAGAGGTAAATTCGTATATGATATGTTTCAGGTGTGCAATGTTATAATTTGACATCTGTACACACTACCAAGCGATCACCACTTAAAGTCTAGTCTCCATCCATCACCATGCAATTGCCTCCTTTTACCCATTTCACCCTTCTCCAAACCCTCTTCCCCTTCGGTAACCA
>NW_024350342.1:0-361 GCF_902729225.1 Pteropus medius | reverse complement strand
CGGGCATGGCCCACAGAGCCCCAAGGCCCCGGGAGGGCTGTGCATTTGCCGCAAGTGAGCCTTCTCTCGGAAGTCTGCGATTCTGGCTCAAAATGGACGTCAACAGAGAGCTTTTCGCCAAAGCTACCATATACATATATATGCATATATATATTCATCTATATGCATATATATGTATATGGTGGATTTTCGAAGGAAACCTGCGTGGACCCCTGGTGTACCACAGAAGACGGGCTGCTGCTAGCACCTCCACCTCCCCGCAGTGTGGACACCGGGCGTTCCAGCGCCACAATTCAGCATGATCTCTTTTCATCCCAGAGGCCCCGGGGCTCCTTCCTCAGGCCTCGGCTCCTTCCCGCTT
>NW_024350341.1:0-1173 GCF_902729225.1 Pteropus medius | reverse complement strand
TAGAGTTAGAGTTAGTGTTAGGTGTAAGGATAAGTTTATGTTTGTTTTAGGGCAAGTGTTCGAGTTAGGGTTATGGTGTAGGGTTCGGTTTATGATTAGGATGTAGCGTTAGCGTTATATTTAGGGTTAGGGTTATGTTAAAGTTAGGGTTAAAATTATGGTTAGGATTTGGCTTAGGGTTAGAGTTAGGGTTAGAGTTAGGGTTAGGGTTAACATTAGGGTTACTGTGAGTGTTTGGGTAGGGTTCCTGTGAGTGTTAAATTTACCAATAGGTTTAGGGGTAAGTTTCGAGTTTGGCATTAGGATGTGTGTCATTCTTAGTGTAAAATTTAAGTTTAGTGTTAGAATTAGGGTTAGGATTAGTTTTAGATTTAGGGTTAGGATCTGGGTTAGGGTTAGTTTTAGGGTAATGCTTAAGGTTTATGGTAGATTTAGGGTTGGGTTTAGGGTTAGGGTTAGTTTTAGAGTTGATTTAGGGTTTGGGTTACGTTTAGGGTCAGGAGTTAAAGTTAGGGTGATTGTAAGTGTAAAATTTAGGCTTAGAGTTAGTAGTAGGGTTAGGATTACTGTAGGTTTAGCGGTTAGAGTTAGGTTTACTTTTAGAATTAAGGTTAGGTTTAGGGTTAGGTTAATAGCTTAAAGTTAGGATTAGTGTTAGGTTTAGGGTTATGGTATGTTAAGGTTATGGTTAGGGTTCCTGTTACAATTAAGGTTAGGTTTAGGATTAGGGTAAGAGTTAAGTGTTAAAATTAGTGTTAGCTTTAGGGTTAGAGTTAGAGTTACGTTAAGATTAGGGTTAGGTTTATAGTTAGGGTCAGGGTTAGGTTTAGGGTTCAGGTTTAGTTTAGGATAAGAGTTAGGGTTAGGTTTAGGGTTTAGTGTTAGAATTAGGGTTAGGATTTAGGGTTAGGGTTACTGTTATTGTTAGGGTTAGGTTTCGGGTTAGAGTTAATTTTAGTGTTAAATTAGGGTTAGGGTTAGTTTTGGGGACAGAAGTTAAGTTTAGGATTATTGTTTGTGTAAAATTTAGATTTAGGGTTAGCGTTAGGGTAGGGTAAGAGGTTATAGTTAGGATTAGTGTTAGGGTTAGGGTTATGGTGAGGGTTATGTTAAGGTTAGGTTTAGGTTTAGGGTTGGGGTTAATTTAGGATAGGGTTAGTGTTAGGTTTAGGT
>NW_024350340.1:0-569 GCF_902729225.1 Pteropus medius | reverse complement strand
TTTTCATCTGTAAATCGCCACTTGTGCGGCTGGGGCTGGGGCCGGGACAGACACAGTGGAGCGAAGTCAGCACGTGGCTGGGCCAAGGCTCTGAGCTGACCTAGGATTCCTGGCCGTGGCATGATTTTTTAATCAAATATCCATAATTTATAACCTTTTCTCTGTCGGGCAGGCTCCCTTTGTTTCTCTGGTCCACTTGGGAAATGGGGCGGCTTCCTTGTGAGTGGATTTTTTCCAAAAGATTGAATTTTTACTCCTCGAGATGGAATTTTCCTCATTTTGGCCCAGAGTTATTCCAAAACTCAAGACATGTTGCTCTGCCTTCCAAAACAGAGGACGCTGAAAAGAATCAGGTCTTAGTCTACGGCCACGCCACCTGAACGAGCCCGATCCCGTCTGATCTCGGAAGCTAAGCAGGGTCAGGCCTGGTTAGTACTTGGACGGGAGACCACCTAGGAAGACCGGGACTGGGTGCTGTAGGCGTAAAAAATAAGAGATTGTACGCTGACAAGGTCCTTACAATCCGTGAGGTCAACCAAGGGTCGCCTCACCTAAAAAAAAAAAAAAAA
>NW_024350339.1:0-434 GCF_902729225.1 Pteropus medius | reverse complement strand
ATGCACAGCCCTCCCGGGGCCTTGGGGCTCTGTGGGCGATGCTTGGTCATCTGCGGGGACTGGGGTACCGAAGTTGGAGGAGCACTCACTGACACTTTGAGCTCCTAGAGGTACAAACTACGTCTCATTTGACTCTGTATGCTCTTGCAGGGTTCAAGGCCACGCACAGAAAGCGTAGCCAGGGATGCTTTGGCCCCTGCGTCCATGGCGGCCGTCACCCGCTGGAAAGAGTTCAGTTGGGAGACACTGCAGATAGCTGTGGGTCTGAATTTGGACTCCGTGCCTTTGGAGCTTTGGGATCAGCTCTTTGAGCCTTTCGTTTCTTCATTTTGAATGCGTCCACGGGGACCATTACGACCATCCCAGGCAGAAAGGTGAGGGAGAGGGAGGTGTCTGCTTCCGTCCTCAAGTCTGATTTCCACTGCGGAAAGCGG
>NW_024350338.1:0-381 GCF_902729225.1 Pteropus medius | reverse complement strand
TATATATATATATATATATATATATATATATATATATATATATATATATATATATATATATGTTGGGATAACTTTATAAAATTTTTCAATGAAAGCAAAGCCACATATGTATACATATGTAGGGGTAGTTTTATACATATTACTTATGTGTAAAATTAGGTGGTGTACTTATATACGTGTACAATAATCTGTGTTTAGCTGAGCAAAATAGGACATGGTACTAAATGAGGCAAAGGTTCTATTCCTATACAGCCTGTTTAGTTAATTCTCATCTTAATCCATAGATTAAAACTCTGACCATTGGTCATATCCGGTGTAATATTGCAGCTTGTCCCAAAAGGCAGAGCGAATGAATCAATGCAGCTCACCCAGCTATAGGGA
>NW_024350337.1:0-307 GCF_902729225.1 Pteropus medius | reverse complement strand
CTGCTGGTGGGCCACGGTCTCGCGAGAGCCTCCGCTGTGGGGCGCGCTATCGCGAGAGCCTCCGCTGGTGGGCTGCGATCTCGCGAGAGCCTCCGCTGGTGGGCCGCGATCTTGCGAGAGCCCCAGGCTGGTGGGCTGCGGTCTCGCGAGAGCCCCGGTTTGATGGGCCGCGGTCTCGCGAGAGCCCCGGGCTGGTGGGCTGCGGTCTCGCGAGAGCCTCTGCTGGTGGGCCACGGTCTTGCGAGAGCCTCCGCTGTGGGGCGCGCTATCGCGAGAGCCTCCGCTGGTGGGCCGCGATCTTGCGAGA
>NW_024350336.1:0-25256 GCF_902729225.1 Pteropus medius | reverse complement strand
TCTCTTCCTAGGGCCTGCAGCTGAAACTCACTCCTGCTTTAAAAAAGCCTTGGGGAATTCGAATGCACTCCCTCGCGGTCTCTCGTTCTAAATGTCTGGTTTTCATCTCCGCTGAACTCCTCCTGTTGTGGTGGGACTCTGAGTAGATTTCCCCTTCACAAAGGTCCAAGTAGAATAGGAGGCCTGGTGACATTCGGCTCCGGGATTCACAACCTTTCGCATTTCCTATTTCGATACTCTGTCCTGCCTAAGCAAGCCTCTTTCCAAGGTCACTTTCATAGAGTTACACGAGCGATGCGCTGTGCAATTGAAGTGAACCCATTCACATGTAAAGTACCGTCGAATTTGCAGTGCACAACCGGCACGCCAACACATGCTGACACTATGCCCATCCCAATGCCCAGCTCAGGAAGGGCCCTCGTCCAACCTTGGGGTGAGAAATCAGCATTATCGTCCTGTGGGTCCTACTTATGTATGGCTAAAAATGCATATGTCTCTGAGTTTTGCGTATCTAGGGCTCTGTATAATAAGTATTTCTTGCAACAAAGCCTAGCTCTGGCAAAAGAAGACATCAGCTTTCAAAGCTAAGGTCTATGCAATGGGCATTCAGAAGGAATTTCAGAAATTCAAAGCTGCACTTCGAATGCTTGTTTCTGCCATCCTCACTCTCAGGTAACTATTCTGTCTTGTGTAGATGAAGCTGTTCTCCGTACTAGGTCCCAGTCATTTAATGACTAGACTTTTTTGTGTATCCTCAGGAAAACATAGTAATTATGAATTACTAACTAGAAGCCTGTTGGTAGAAACCTGTATTATGATGTCCCCCAGCCGAAGATGGCGAGACTCGGCTCGAATCTTTTGGAGAACTAGATGGCCCCAGTTTAATTCCGTGTCCTAGCGTGCAGAACGCGAATTCTATTCAAAAGTACTTAAAGTCTCAAAATCTAAAAAAACCCACAAACAACTCCCTCACCCCATAGCATATCTAAGGTGATGATTTCATGACAAGTGCAGAAAATGTAAACAATTTTCAGCAAATAATGCCAACTAATGATGGAGAAGAAACTTCCCATTAAAATTATTCATATTTTTCGCCCGCTTGATAATAATTTATTGAGGAAAATGGTTTCTTTGGATGCAAAATCATTGGGTAAAAGATTGTAGTAAACTATGACATTTACACACGCTCTGATTACTTAGTGATTACAACGAGGAAATCGTGATTGGATTACCATGGAGATATCGTGAGACTCTTTCATCTTTAACTCCAATGTCATAATAAAGAGGATTCTGACAAACACAAATTGGAATAAAATTATCACAAACATCACTATTATGTTAGGAGAAAAAGCAGAGAAGTTTGGATGCATTCTGGAAGATATTAGATTATGAAGACCATGACAATAAGTGTATTGTATAATCGTTGATTAGGAACGAGGTACAAAGGATGACACTGTTACCGGAGAGCGGGATCCTCTCCCAGCATATCATCCCATTCTTGATGTTTCAGACCACAGTCCACCAAATGTAATATACCGCAGTGAGCCACACCGCACATGAGTGGGGAAAACTGTCTCGTCTCATCTGATCTTCAGAAACCCCTAAGAGTGGAGTTGCAGTTGTGTTCCCTGCTTTGTAAAGAGGATCAGAGTTGATGGCATTTGCCCAAAATCCCACAGGAATGTGACGGGAAATCTGAACACCTGTCTCTTGTGCCCTTGTCCCTAATGCCTTCTGTATGCGTTGTATTTTTACTAATTTGGAAAAATGACAGTCTTAAATCTGACATTACACATCAGGGTTGGAGTTGCTCAGCTCAATCGGTTTGTTGATGGCAGAAGAAAATGAATGCCACATTGTCGTGGTGTATGTGCATGTTTTCTATCTCAGACCATTGAGCAGCTTCGGTTCCTGCAGGAGCGGCAAATGATCTAGAAGGGAAAGCAAGTAGAGAGAGGAGCAGTTCCCTCCCTCCCCCTCCCACTATTTGCCTGAGTCCCAGGGCCTGATTGGTTAGGCAGCTAGACGTGTCTTCACGCCTCACAATGACCTTCAGAGCCGAGTCTTCACAACTGTTGATATGAGCCAAGGCCTGGCAACAAGCACTTGGGTTTCTTCGTCATCAGGCCTCAGAATAGTAAGGCAGATGCTGCTGGAGAGAAAGTAGATAGTACCTATGTCTGGGGACCGTCTGCTGGTCTGCTTCTCTGTTCCATGGACATTCAGCTCTCTCAGCCTCAACACTCTTCATAGGCTTTAGCAAAATCTACGCAAGGAAAACTTCTCCCGTGGGAGCAGTTACCAAAATGTCCTAACGGTGTTCTTGTGTTTCAACAGGTTAACTGGGCAGTGGTCAGCGATGCTGGCTTTCAGATCTGATCACTCAGAGAGATTCGCAAGGGAACTCAGTCTCAGGTGGGGTTTTATTTCTCTTTCTCCATCTCTAGATAAAACCTGGGCCATGGCACTTAAACTGCTCCTTCTGGAAAAGGCCAATTCCCTGATATGGGCTATTTGCTTGTAGAAAACTGGACTGTGGGTAGTAACAATCCTCAAGCCACATGACATTGTTAGTCTCTGGTACAGAACAACGATATTGTTATCATTGAAATGTGATGCCTGTTGGTACTGCCCAGAGATACAGCATGGAGTTTTACAGAATGGGTAGGGACTAATGGAAGCACAGGGCTTGGTGTCCTGTAGAGTGAACCTCTCGAATTTCATTTCATATTTCTGATGCACTATAACTTACTTACATGTGGCAATTGGACCGCTGCCTTAAGTGCACGTCTCTATAGAAAAAGCAAGTCAGTCATGAGATAATTTGCGAAAAGAATAGATACAACTTCAACACGCAAAAGAAGACGTTATATACTCCTGTAAGAATGAGGTATGAAATAACAAATAAGTCTATGCATTCAGTGCAAACATAGTCATGAACGCCAACAGAAGTTTGCCATTAGTGTGCAGAATATTCAGTACACGGAAGAGAACACGTTTGGGAATAACCATGATAGCGGACTTTCCCTACGATATATGAACATCTAGGCTATCGATTTAACAACTAAAACAGGGATTGACACTGTGTCAATGGAAAAGAATAGATCAGGAAACAGACCCATGTTCATGACAAAAGGAAAAAAAGAATAATCATGGCATTTCAAGTCAGATGATGCCCTCAGAACAATCTCTTGTGATTACTACTGGTAGCAATTGTGTGTGTTGGGGAGGAGCCAGGAGAAAGACGCCCCTGTGTCGACTGGATTAAGTGGGTCACATCATCTTTCTCAGGCTTTCGCGCTTGAGCTCTCTTCCGTGCACGTCTGTGTCGTCGAACAATCGTGGATAGAGGACGTTCCGATGTCATTCCCAACAAGCCCTCACCTAGCCCCAAGAGCGCCGATAAACACATAAAAGGCTTAAAATCTAAACAAAACCACAAACAACCCCCCAAACTATAACATATCTAAGCTGAAGGATTCCTGGCAAGTGCAGGAAATGTATACCATTATGAGGAAATCATGTCAACTAACAGATGGACAAGAAAATTCCCGTTAAATTTATCCATATTTTTAGCCTGCTTGATAATAATTTATTGAGGAAAAAGGTTTCTTTGGATGTAAAATCATTGGGTAAACGATCGTAGAAAACAATGACATTGACACACGCTCCGATTCTTGGTGATTATAAAGAGGACATCATCCGTTGATTACCATGGAGAAATCGTGAGACTCTTTCTTCTTTAACTCCAATGTCAAAATCAAGGAATGGAAGACAAATTAAAATTGGAATAAACTTTTCACAAACATCGCTATTGTGTAAGGAGAAATAGCACCGAAGTTTGGATGCCTTCTAGATGATATTAGATTATGAGGATGATGACACTAAGTGTATTTTATAATCGTTGATTAGGAACGAGGTACAAAGGATGACACTGTTACCGGAGAGCGGGATCCTCTCCCGGCACGTCATCCCATTCTTGATGTTTCAGACCACAGTCCACCAAATGTAACATACCGCTGTGAGCCACACCGCACATGAGTGGGGAAAACTGTCTCGTCTCATCTGATCTTCAGAAACCCCTAAGAGTGGAGTTGCTGTTGTGTTCCCTGCTTTGTAAAGAGGATCAGAGTTGATGGCATTTGCCCGAAATCCCACAGGAATGTGACGGGAAATCGGATCACCTGTCCCTTTTGCCCTTGTCCCTAATGCCTTCTGTATGCGTTGTATTTTTACTAATTTGGACAAATGACAGTCTTAAACCTGACATTACACATCAGGGTTGGAGTTGCTCAGCTCAATCGGTTTGTTGATGGCAGAAGAAAATGAATGCCACATTGTCTTGGTGTATGTGCATGTTTTCTATCCAGACCACTGAGCAGCTTCGGTTCCTGCAGGAGCGGCAAATGATCTAGAAGGGAACGCAAGTAGAGAGAGGAGCAGTTCCCTCCCTCCCCCTCCCACTATTTGCCTGAGTCCCAGGGCCTGATTGGCTAGGCAGCTAGACGTGTCATCACACCTCACAATGACCTTCAGAGCCGAGTCATCACAACTGTTGATATGAGCCAATGCCTGGCAACAAGCACTTGGGTTACTTCGTCATCAGGCCTGAGAATAGTAAGGGAGATGCTCTTGGAGAGAAAGTAGATTTTACCTATGTCTGGGGACAGTCCGCTGCTCTGCTTCTCTGTTCCCTGGACATTCAGCTCTCTTGGCCTCAGTACTCTTCATAGGCTTTAGCAAAATCTCCGCACTGAAAACTTCTCCCGAGGGAGCAGTTACCAAAATGTCCTAACGGTGTTCTTGTGTTTCAACAGGTTAACTGGGCAGCGGTCAGCGATGCTGGCTTTCAGATCTGGTCACTCAGAGAGATTCGCAAGGGAACTCGGTCGCAGGTTGGGTTTTATTTATCTCTTTCCATCTCTAGATAAACCCTGGGCCATGGCACTTAAACTGCTACTTCTGGAAAAAGGCCAATTCCCTGTAGTGGTTATTTGCTTGTAGAAAACAGGACTGTGGGTAGTAACAATCCTGAAGCCACATGACCTTGAAAGTCTCTGGTACAGAACAACGATATTGTTATCATTCAAATGTGACGGTTGTTGGTATTGCCCAGAGATACGGCATGGAGTTTTACAGAATGGGTAGGGACTAATGGAAGCACATGGCTTGGTGTCCTGGAGAGTGAACCTGTCGAATTTCATTTCATATGTCTGATGCAATATAACTTACTTACATGTGGCAATCGGTCCGCTGCCTTAAGTGCACGTCTCTATAGAAGAAGCAAGTCAGTCATGAGATAATTTGCGAAAAGAATAGATACAACTTCAACACTTAAAAGAAGACGTTATTCACTCCTGTAAGAATAAGGTATGAAATAACAAATAAGTCTATGCCTTCAGTGCAAACATAGTCATGAACGCCAACAGAAGTTTGCAATGAGTGTGCAGATTATTCAGTACACGGAAGAGAACACGTTTGGGAATAACCATGATAGCGGTCTTTCCCTACGATATATGAACATCTAGGCTATCGATTTAACAACTAAAACAGGGATTGACACTCTGTCGATGGAAAAGAATAGATCAGGAAACAGACCCATGTTCATGACAAAAGGAAAAAAAGTATAATCTTGGCATTTCAAGTCAGACGATGCCCTCAGAGCAATCTCTTGTGATTACTACTGGAAGCAATTGTGTGTGTTGGGGAGGAGCCGGGAGAAAGATGTCCCTGTGTCGACTGGATTAAGTGGGTCACATCATCCTTCTCAGGCTTTCGCGCTTGAGCTCTCTTCCGGGCACGACTGTGTCGTCGACCAATCGTTGATAGAGGACGTTCCGATGTCATTCCCAACAAGCCCTCACCTAGCCCCAAGAGGGCCGATAAACACATAAAAGGCTTAAAATCTAAACAAACCCACAAACAACCCCCCAACCTATAACATATCTAAGCTGAAGGATTCATGGCAAGTGCAGAAAATGTAAACCATTATGAGGAAATCATGCCAACTAACAGATGGACAAGAAAATTCCCATTAAAATTATCCATATTTTTAGCCTGCTTGATAATAATTTATTGAGGAAAAAGGTTTCTTTGGATGCAAAGTCATTGGGTAAACGATCGTAGAAAACAATGACATTGACACATGCTCCGATTACTTGGTGATCATAAAGAGGATATCATCCGTTGATTACCATGGAGAAATCGTGAGACTCTGTCGGGAGCCTTAAGCCTGCACCCAAAGATAAGAATCACATCCTGAATAAACTCTGCTATCTGTGACCATTTGGACAGCCAGGGCACTGGGAAGTGCCGGCCTTATCTTGTGTCTTTGATCCCCATTCCGCCGCCTGCAGAGCGGGAGCCTGCAACTTCTCACACAGCCCATCTGTTTCTGACCAGCCAGGCAGAAATCACCTCCTCTGGTGGTCGCCAATAAGCTTGTAACGAAATACTCTTTGATCAGTCCCGCCCCTGCCCTCTCCACCTGAGTGTATAAATATAACCACTTGAAAATAAAATTTTGAGGCTTGATCAGAACACTGTCTTGCCTCCACTCTTTTCTCCCGCCCATGTTTTCTTCAAGGTGCGGTCCTCCTCGGGTTCTACGCAATAACTAGGTCCTGCAGGTCGGGACAAGACTCTTTCATCTTTAACTCCAATGTCATAATCAAGGAATGGAAGACACATTAAAATTGGAATAAACTTTTCACAAACATCGCTGTTGTGTAAGGAGAAAAAGCACCCAAGTTTGGATGCCTTCTAGATGAAATTAGATTATGAAGACCATGACACCAAGTGTATTTTATAATCGTTCATTAGGAAAGAGGTAGAAAGGATGACACTGTTACCGAAGAGCGGGATCCTCTCCCGGCACGGCTTCCCATTCTTGATGTTTCAGACCACAGTCCACCAAATGTAACACACCGCTGTGAGCCACACCACACATGAGTAGGGAAAACTGTCTCGTCTCATCTGATCTTCAGAAACTTCTAAGAGTGGAGTTGCTGTTGTGTTCCCAGCTTTGTAAAGAGGATCAGAGTTGATGGCATTTGCCCGAAATCCCACAGGAATGTGACGGGAAATCGGATCACCTGTCCCTTGTGCCCTTGTCCCTAATGCCTTCTGTATGCGTTGTATTTTTACTAATTTGGACAAATGACAGTCGTAAATCTGACATTACACTTCAGGGTTGGAGTTGCTCAGCTCAATCGGTTTGTTGATGGCAGAAGAAAATGAATGCCACATTGTCTTGGTGTATGTGCATGTTTTCTATCCCAGACCATTGAGCAGCTTCGGTTCCTGCAGGAGCGGCAAATGATCTAGAAGGGAAAGCAAGTAGAGAGAGGAGCAGTTCCCTCCCTCTCCCTCCCACTATTTGCCTGAGTCCCAGGGCCTGATTGGTTAGGCAGCTAGACGTGTCATCACGCATCACAATGACCTTCAGAGCCGAGTCATCACAACTGTTGATATGAGCCAAGGCCTGGCAACAAGCACTTGGGTTTCTTCGTCATCAGGCCTGAGAATAGTAAGGGAGATGCTGCTGGAGAGAAAGTAGATAGTACCTATGTCTGGGGACCGTCTGCTGCTCTGCTTCTCTGTTCCCTGGACATTCAGCTTTCTTGGCCTCAGCACTCTTCATAGGCTTTAGCAAAATCTCCACACTGATATCTTCTCCCGTGGGAGCAGTTACCAAAATGTCCTAACGGTGCTCTTGTGTTTCAACAGGTTAACTGGCCAGTAGTCAGCGATGCTGGCTTCCAGATCTGATCACTCAGAGACATTCGCAAGGGAACTCGGTCTCAGGTGGGGTTTTATTTCCCTTTCTCCATCTCTAGATAAAACCTGGACCATGGCACTTAAAATGCTGCTACTTCTGGAACAGGCCAATTCCCTGATATGGGCTATTTGCTTGTAGAAAACAGGACTGTGGGTAGTAACAATCCTCAAGCCACATGAACTTGAAAGTCTCTGGTACAGAACAACGATATTGTTATCATTCAAATGTGACGCCTGTTGGTATTGCCCAGAGATACGGCATGGAGTTTTACAGAATGGGTAGGGACTAATGGAAGCACATGGCTTAGTGTCCTGTATAGTGAACCTGTCGAATTTCAATTCATATTTCTGATGCAATATAACTTACTTACATGTGGAAATCGGACCGCTGCCTTAAGTGCACGTCTCTATAGAAGAAGCAAGTCAGTCATGAGATAATTTGCGAAAAGAATAGATACAACTTAAACTCGCAAAGAAGACGTTATATACTCCTCTAAGAATGAGGGATGAAATAACAAATATGTCTATGCATTCAGTGCAAACATAGTCATGAACGCCAACAGAAGTTTGCCATGAGTGAGCAGATTATTCAGTACACGGAAGAGAACACGTTAGGGAATAACCATGATAGCGGTCTTTCCCTATGTTATATGAACATCTAGGCTATCGATTTAACAACTAAAACAGGGATTGACACTGTGTCAATGGAAAAGAATAGATCAGGAAACAGACCCATGTTCATGACAAAAGGAAAAAAAGAATAATCTTGGCATTTCAAGTCAGACGATGCCCTCAGAGCAATCTCTTGTGATTACTACTGAAAGCAATTGTGTCTGTTGGGGAGGAGCCAGGAGAAAGACGCCCCTGTGTCGACTGAATTAAGTGGGTCACATCATCCTTTTCAGGCTTTCGCGCTTGAGCTCTCTTCCGGGCACGTCTGTGTCGTCGAACAATCGTGGATAGAGGACGTTCCGATGTCATTCACAACAAGCCCTCACCTAGCCCCAGGAGGGCCGATAAACATATAAAAGGCTTAAAATCTAAACAAACCCACAAAGAACCCCCCAACCTATAACATATCTAAGCTGAAGGATTCATGGCAAGTGCAGAAAATGTAAACCATTATGAGGAAATCATGCCAACTAACAGATGGACAAGAAAATTCCCGTTAAAATTATCCATATTTTTAGCGTGCTTGATGATAATTTATTGAGGAAAAAGGTTTCTTTGGATGCAAAATCATTGGGTAAACGATCGTAGAAAACAAAGACATTGACACACGCTCCGATTACTTGGTGATTATAAAGAGGATATCATTCGTTGAATACCACGGAGAAATCGTGAGACTCTCATCTTTAACTCCAATGTCATAATGAAGGAATGGAAGACAAATTAAAATTGGAATAAACTTTTCACAAACATCGCTATTGTTTAAGGAGAAAAAGCTCCCAAGTTTGGATGCCTTCTAGATGATATTAGATTATGAAGACCATGACACTAAGTGTATTTTATAATCGTTGATTAGGAACGAGGTACAAAGGATGACACTGTTACCGGAGAGCGGGATCCTATCCCGGCACGTCATCCCATTCTTGATGTCTGGAACAATGGATAGAGCGAGATAACGAAATACTGTAGACAAGACAAGTTTAGTTAGAATGAAAAGTACACTTGCAGACATGGAAGCGGACCTGAGCAAGAGAGGCGTGGCTCAAAAGGCCTGGCGACCAAGCTTTCGGGGTTTTGTTCCCTATTTGCTCTAGGTGGGCACTTTTTGAGAGCACTGAGCATTCTTGATTGACAATTAAGACTGGCAGGACTCCGTGATTCATCATTTGCTTTCTGCGCATGTTCCTTCCCAGAATTCAGCCTGTTATAATGGACTTAATGAACTTCTGGGCATACGTCTCGCCTTATGATCATGGTATAATGGGGTTCAGGTGAGTTGAAGGTCGTTGAGGTCTTCATTGCACGGTGCGATTGACTGGCTAAAAGCCCTACCCAATTTTCTGCTTTCTTGTTTACTGTTATGCGTTACCTTTAGTGCCAAAATGCCTTCTCGCTTGCTTAATTGTGGGCGGGCATGGGCAGACCCTTCTTCCAAAAGGAAGACCTCGGTGTCTTTGCAGGCAGACCCTAGAGCCCCGATCTATCTTTCCTGCTTAACTCTTTTCTAAGAGCCATGAACCCGCTTCTTCTTAGTAGCGATGTTGAGGGACGCGAGTTCTCTTCTTCTGTATCTGCTTCCTGCTGCGAAGGGTCATCGTCCCTGTCTATTGAGGTTTCACGCAGCTGTATCCCTTTTTGCCTCACTCATGCCGGGTATCTTGGGTTTCTGCTGAAGTGCTGCCCCAGTCACTTGAGAAGGAAAAGAAGATACAATGTTGTTATCTAAATCATCTAGGAATGTCTTTCTACTATTGTTTTACCAAAGAAATGAGGAAAGGAGAATAGGCTGGGTTATTATATTTCTGAAAGAATAAAAAAATTTGGCCTGAATTCCTCTCCATTCTCAGACCCTAAAGACCCTGCTTTGACTGGGGCCACTCCCTCATGTTGGTCCGATGATCCTTATCTAAAGCCAGAGGGGATGAGTGAACGGTTTCAGGGTCATTATGTGGATTTGGGGGATTGGGCCTTTGTCCCACAGAAAGGAGGGAAGAAAACTTAATCAGGTTAATAAAGAAAAAAGCAAACCATAAACTAGGAACTCTGCAAGAGATGTCCCGTATCATTTCCCGTTGTAAGTTGCAGAATTTTAAACGTGATGTCCCGTATCAATATTAGGACCATTATTAGGGGATTGTTCGAATGACAGAAATGTAACTGTAATAATGTATGCCTGTGTAAGTACACCCGAAAGAGAGAGAGAGTCGGAGAGATTGAGTAAGTGAGGGAGGGCGGGAGGGAGAGAGAGAGAGAGAGAGAGAGAGAAAGAGAAAGAGAATTAGTTTGTGTGATGGGATCAAAAATAGGAAAGTTGAAACAATTGCTCAGTGTAGGCAAAGGGTATATAGGTGTTCTTTGTAGTATTACGTCAACTCTTCCATAGGCTTCAAAGTTGTAAAACCTAAATGCTGGGGAATAAATCAGGGTGTGCAGGAAACACATGCAGGTAACTGAGAGGAGAGCACACACTGCATACCACATTCTGTTAATCTGGGTCTCTTTGGGGCTGCATGGTGGGATGTTATGTCTGGAGGATGACTCTTCCCCTTTCAAAATTGTGTCTTTGCATCCTGGCACAGTTTCCAGAGTATGTGTCAGGTCCACGTGTTGTGTAGAACAGAGCCATTTTTCCAGTGGCAATGAAAGCGTTGGCTCTGTGGACCAACAGTCCAAAAGGTGTTCCCAAGCATTGTCTTAAGTCATTCGGTTTTCTGGAAGAAACAAATGACACAGACGGCATCAACATAGATGTCATCGCAGCGCTTGGGTGTGCTTAGCTGACGATTGTCCCCCGGCAATGCCCTCTGAGCCTCTCCCACCTGTTGCAGCAGGAAAGAGCAGAACTTGCAGGGCTTAGTGGTGGCCCCTTTTTCTCCTGTCATTTCTCCTAGAAATCCGATGAAATCCCAAGTGTCTCCACTAACCGAGCCAATGCTCTTCCTGGGCCTCTCCAGTCTGGGATCAGGTTTTCTATTTCCACCCGTTATCCTTGATGTGATTGATCGCATTACTCAATCTTCAAATGTCGAACCAGCCTTGCATACCTGATTTACGTTTTTGGCGTCTAGGAGGCCAAAAATTTCCAGAGAACGTTACTTTGTTGAAAGCAACCTTGGATGTGGACTTTTTGAAGCTGCCATTGGTTGTATCAGATGGCCAGTTCTTTGGCAATGGTCAAAGGATCTGTCACAATTTTCAGATTCGAGGACTTGTTGGCAAGGAAATGCAGGGCCGAGACAACTGCCTGAAATTCAATCAGTTGTGCAGATCATTGAGTATCATGCTTTTTAGAAAGTTTTGTGTAAGCTCCATCATGCACGATGGTGCCGATAACCTGTAAAATTTCCCTTTACTTTTCAGTCGCTTGATAACAAAGTTCTTCCCATTAAGGCAAGAATCGCCGGAGAAGGATGAACAACTTCAGGACTTGTGGCTAATCATACTAATGTACTCTCTATTTTATGTTTGGTAACTGCCCCCAGATTATAAGGAGTAGTTTGTTTATAGTTAGCAGGATCCCAAAGTACAGGCGCAACGGGACTTTGAGCCCCAGTACCGAATAGGTAATGAGGGGTTACCAGGTGGTGGGTTTTAGTGGATGCTAAATTGATCTCAAACTCAGAGGCAAAATTGCCAACCGACATCTTTTTTTCGTTTTATGGTACAGAAGGCTCCCCAATGTAAGATGGTTCAACTTAACGACTTTTAACCTCTCGATGTTGCGAAAATGATACACATTCTGTGGAAACTGTACCTCGATTTTTGAATTTTCCTCTTTTCCTGGCTAGCGATATGAGTTATGGTATTCTCTCGTGGTGCTGGGCCATGATAGAGAGCCTCGGCTCCCCAACATCTCAACGAAGACGACCGTCAACTGCCGATACGTAGTATCCTTTGCATTGCAGGGCTTTTTGGACATCGCGTGTCGGGTTTCTGCGTCCCGTCATGTCTACAAAACACTCAGCTGTGTCTGCTGTTTCCGTTGAGAAGAAGAGGTTCGCAGTTACTGCAGATACAGCCCAAATGTAAGCGCTCCGGGCCTATTTCAGGTTGGCTAGGCTAAGCTCTGATGTTTAGTAGTTTAGGTGTATTAAATGCATTTTCACTTGCTATATTTTCAACTAAGGATTGGTTTGTCGGGACAAAACTTACCACATCCTATCTGTTTTCCTACGAAAAGGATTTCCCACTGGATCAAACTCTGAACCTGTCTTTCAATATTTTTTTTTTATTATTTTTTTTTCAGTCCTCATTATCCAGATCAGTTTGCTGTTTGTTTTCGATAGATACTAGACATACTTCCGTGGTCCCCACTACCCTGATCATATTAAAATAATTCTTCTTCCAGAGAATCGCAAATTATTATCATCAGACTCAAGGGGCTCATCGACGGCAATGAGTGCTTCACTAGGTTTATGGATTCTGGGCTAAATTCATGTTGGAATGGCTTTGTTGTGCCACGGGGTACAACGAGTGTTTTCCCTGATCGCCCTTAGGATCAGGAACTCTGTTGCCACAGATGCATAGGCAGCAGCCATCACAAAGGCACTGTAGACAGAGGCAGAAATTTGGTACATGCGTAGGATATGGAACCTTATCACCTTGTACCTCAGTTGGGGTAACCACTCCCTGAAAACCATAAGTACCGCAAGCAGCAGTGCTTCCAGCCTAGAGGCACAGACTTACAGCAATCTGTGTCCCAGGCAGACTTCAGCACATCCGGCTCCAGTGAGAACTGGAACTGAGCTAATACATGTCTACAAGGATTGTTGACCCAGCTCTCAACAGAGCTGAGGTTCTCAACAGTAGATATTGGCAAATCTATCAGGGATACGATCGAATGTACAAACATGATTGAGTACAAGCAGTTGCATAGCCAACAACCTCACAAACACCTAAGGGAGGAAGTGTAGCTGTCATCCCCACTTAACAAATGCTGAACATGTGGATCCAATAGGTCAAAATACTTGCCCGAGATCACACAGAACCTGGACTGGAATACAAGCAGCCTGTCTCTCGAGCTTCTGCTCCTAACACTTCTGTGTACACCAGCATGTTACTAATGTGGGAAAATGCTAGTTCTCCTCATAGCTATTTCCCATCTAGGTTGGGGTTTATCTAGTCAATTCATCTGGTAAATACCATGACAAGGTGTATTTGAATCTACTCAGACCGTGGAGACATTCTGAGCTGCTGCATTTCCTACAGGAATCAAGTAGGTCTGGATTAGAGAGCAAAGAAGGAGCAAAAGAGTTCCCATTCAGCTTATCACACTGCCTTTATGTAAGTCCCATGGCCCGATAACTGAAGCACCAAGAGGAAACGAGGCGACTCACATTGGCTCTCAGAAATTTGTGAGCATACTCAAAGGAAAGATCTGAACACTGATCGCCAGCACCTAGGTTAATTCTGGTTTGGGGCTGAATACGGTGAGTAAGCAAGAGTTGCCAGAAGAGAGGAGACAGGTATCACATATGTGAATTGCGTATTTACGAACGTTTCCATTTAATTTTTTCAGAACACAGTCCATCGAATGTAACATACCGCTGTGAGCCACACGGCACATGAGTGGGGAAAACTGTCTTGTCTCATCTGATCTTCAGAGACCCCAAAGAGTGGAGTTGCTGTTGTGTTCCCTGCTTTGTAAAGAGGATCAGAGTTGATGGCATTTGACCGAAATCCCACAGGAATGTGACGGGAAATCGGATCACCTTTCCCTTGTGCCCTTGTCCCTAATGCCTACTGTATGCGTTGTATTTTTACTAATTTGGACAAATGACAGTCTTAAACCTGACATTACACATCAGGGTTGGAGTTGCTCAGCTCATTCGGTTTGTTGATAGGAGAAGAAAATGAATGCCACATTGTCTTGGTGTATGTGCATGTTTTGTGTCCCAGACCACTGAGCAGCTCCGGTTCCTGCCTGAGCGGTAAATGATCTAGAAGTGAACGCAAGTAGAGAGAGGAGCAGTTCCCTCCCTCACCCTCCCACTATTTGCCTGAGTCCCAGGGCCTGATTGTTTAGGCAGCTAGACGTGTCCTCACGCCTCACAATGACCTTCAGAGCCGAGTCATCACAACTGTTGATATCAGTCAAGGCCTGGCAACAAGCACTTGGGTTACTTCGTCATCAGGCCTGAGAATAGCAAGGGAGATGCTGCTGGAGAGAAAGTAGATATTACCTATGTCTGGGGACCGTCTGCTGCTCTGCTTCTCTGTTCCCTGGACATTCAGCTCTCTTGGACTCAGCACTCTTCATAGGCTTTAGCAAAATCTCCGCACTGAAAACTTCTCCCGTGGGAGCAGTTAGCAAAATGTCCTAACGGTGTTCTTGTGTTTCAACAGGTTAACTGGGCAGTGGTCAGCGATACTGGTTTTCAGGTCTGATCACTCAGAGAGATTCGCAAGGGAACTCGGTCTCAGTGGGGATTTATTTCTCTTTCTCCATCTCTAGATAAAACCTGGGCCATGGCACTTAAATTGCTACTTCTGGAAAAGGCCAATTCCCTGATATGGGCTATTTGATTGTAGAAAACTGGAGTGTGTATAGTAAGATACCTCAAGCCACATGACCTTGAAAGTCTCTGGTACAGAACAACGATATTGTTATCATTCAAATGTGACGCCTGTTGGTATTGCCCAGAGATACGGCATGGAGTTTTACAGAATGGGTAGGGACTAATGGAAGCACATGGCTTGGTGTCATGTAGATGAACCTGCCAAAATTCATTTCATATTTCTGATGCAATATAACTTACTTACATGTGGCAATCGGACCGCTGCCTTAAGTGCAGGTCTCTACAAAAGAAGCAAGTCAGTCATGAGATAATTTGCGAAAAGAATAGATACAACTTCAACACGCAAAAGAAGACGTTATATAGTCCTGTAAGAATGAGGTATGAAACAACAAATAAGTCTATGCATTCAGTGCAAACATAGTCATAAACGGCAACATTAGTTTCCCATGAGTGAGCAGATCATTCAGTACACGGAAGAGAACACGTTTGGGAATAACCATGATAGCGGTCTTTCCCTACGATGTATGAATATCTAGGCTATCGATTTAACAAATAAAACAGGGATTGACACTCTGTCAATGGAAAAGAATAGATCAGGAAACAGACCCATGTTCATGACAAAAGGAAAAAAAGTATAATCTTGGCATTTCAAGTCAGACGATGCCCTCAGAGCAATATCTTGTGATTACTACTGGAAGCAATTGTGTTTGTTTGGGAGGAGCCAGGAGAAAGACGCCCCTGTGTCGACTGGATTAAGTGGGTCACATCATCCTTCTCAGGCTTTTGCGGTGGAGCTGTCTTCCGGGCACATCTGTGTCGTCGACCAATCGTGGATAGAGGACGTTCCGATGTCATTCCTAGCAAGCCCTCACCTATCCCAAAGAGGGTCGATAAACACAGAATACCTAAATTAGCCTCTACAAATGTGCTGAGATATTTACTCAGTAGGTAAATGGGCATGCAGAGAAATTTTATCGATCTCTCAAAGTGGTTGTGGATGCTGACTTAAGCTACAGAACGGTGGAGTTGCCATATACAAAGAGCCACGTGACCTATCCGCTTATGCCTCCCCATCCGTTTGGAAATTCTGAGATAAAAATATTTCAGAATGAAACTCCACACTTCTTTGAGCTTGTAA
The DNA here is from genome assembly GCF_902729225.1 of Pteropus medius. Lineage (NCBI taxonomy): Eukaryota > Metazoa > Chordata > Mammalia > Chiroptera > Pteropodidae > Pteropus > Pteropus medius. The sequence goes on along the minus strand of NW_024350336.1, from coordinate 9,152 downwards.
AATAAAAGCTACGTTTTACTCATTTGAGTTTGATGTGTTTTTATGCTGATACATCTCTCTTGGCTTACACTGGAAGGGAACTCGATTTTTTGACCCTCATGCCTTCTCTTTACGCTCACATATACCCCCAGGACAAGAGTTAGAGTGAGGATTCAGCCCACAGAAAGCTCGGAATCCAGAACAGTACTCCTCTTCCTCTGTATTCTCTGCTGTTCTTCGCCCTCATAGTAAGGCTAGCTCCTTCCTTCTACGCAGCCTGAAATGGCTTCATGCTTAACCCTTTTGGAACCTAAGGCAAGTCAACAATTCCTGTCAGCTCAAGTTTTGTGAGGCCCCTTGGCTTTGTGATTTACCATCCTGAGAACAGACTGGTCTGAGTGAATGAGCTTTTGCAAGAAGGAGGATCAAGGATGCGGCAAGACCCAGAGCTAGTGGGACAGGGAGGGATCAAGGACCCATGAGCAGAAGAAGAAACAAGCAGTTATTTCATTTGGGACCGGGAGCTTTTGTGAAAAGGGGTGCCAAACAGAGCTGCCCCTCCCTGTGAGAACAGTACCTTCCCGTTCCTGCTCTGTGCTCCCTTCCTTCTTTCCGGAATCTACATAAGACAGGTGAGCTCAGAATTGTTCCTGTGTCATTGGGTGAAGTCAGATGGTGCTTCTCGGTACGAGAGATTCCCAAACATCTTGTAATTATAAATCCATATTTTTTAAATAACTCAGCTTTTCTTATTTTTCATTTTTCTTTCGGCATGCAGAGCTCTGATTCATGTCATAGCCTTCAACTATTTCATGAAGTTCAGCTGTAGAATATGAGAAATTTCTCATTGGACATATAAGCGTTTCACACCGCTTAGAGATTTTGTGCACGTTGTAATTTTCTAGCAGATTTCTAATTCCAAGCATTAACTCACTTGTTCACAAGTTAACCTTACCTATCTATAACGTACGTCGACCTACTCATGAACATGTATTTCAGATGAGCGAAGAAATGATTGAACCTTGCCCGTTGAGGGGACTCAATCTGTTCTAGTTTAAAACTTAAATATTTGTGTAAACAATCACTTATTTTTTGGCATCCTCCTCTACTTCTCCCATTGCTTTTCTCCTTTCCCTGCACTCCTCACTCTGCACAATTCTTAGCTCCTCCTCTTCCCTCTCCTCCTCTGCTTCTCACTTACCTTGCCCCTCTTCCTCTTCTTCAAGAAATGATCTAGCTACAGATCACTACAGTCAAGAAGTTCAATCCGTCCTCTTTGCTCTCACCTCACCCTCAGTCGTTTGGTGCCCGCCATTTCTTCCCTGCATCTTTGGTGGATGGCTATAACAGATCCTTCTTGGCCTTAGGCGCATATCGACATCTGCAGGTGGTGCTGGTACCTGCTGACATGGCCCTCAATCAGGATAGTTGCACACTCTGGGTCATCGTTTCCCAATCCCAGGCCTTGTCTTGTTATCAGTCCTCTGGGCATTTCTGTGGAGTCTCTTCCTAGGGCCTGCAGCTGAAACTCACTCCTGCTTTAAAAAAGCCTTGGGGAATTCGAATGCACTCCCTCGCGGTCTCTCGTTCTAAATGTCTGGTTGTCATTCCTCATCTCCGCTGAACACCTCCTGTTGTGGTGGGGCTCTGAGTAGATTTCTCCTTCACAAAGGTCCAAGTAGAATAGGAGGCCTGGTGACATTCGGCTCCGGGATTCACAACCTTTCGCATTTCCTATTTCGATACTCTGTCCTGCCTATCCAAGCCTCTTTCCAAGGTCACTTTCATAGAGTTACACGAGCGATGCACTGTGCAATTGAAGTGAACCCATTCACATGTAAAGTACCTTCAAATTTGCAATGCACAACCGGCACGCCAGCACATGCTGACACTATGCCCATCCCAGTGCCCGGCTCAGGAAGGGCCCTCTTCCAACCTTGGGCTGAGAAATCAGCATTATCGTCCTGCGGGTCCTACTTATGTATGGCTAAAATGCATATGTCTAGGCTCTGAGGTTTGCTTATCTAGGGCTCTGTATAATAAGTATTTCTTGCAACAAAGCCTAGCTCTGGCAAATGAAGACATCAGCTTTCAAAGCTAAGGTCTATGCAATGGGCATTCAGAAGGCATTTCATATATTCAAAGCTGCACTTCGAATGCTTGTTTCTGCCATCCTCACTCTCAGGTAACTATTCTGTCCTGTGTAGATGAAGCTGTTCTCCGTACTAGGTCCCAGTCATTTAATGACTAGACTTTTTTGTGTATCCTCGGGAAAACATAGTAATTATGATTTACTAACTAGAAGCCTGCTGGTAGACACCTGTATTATGATGTCCCCCAAACAAAGATGGCGAGACTCGGCTCGAATCTTTTGGAGAACTAGATGGCCCCAGTTTAATTCCGTGTCCTCGCGTGCCTTTGTCCCAGAGAAAGGAGGAACAAAAACTTAATTAAGATTACTAAACAAAAAGAAACCAAAAAAAAACCTAAGAAATCTGCAAGAGATGTCCCGTATCATTTCCCGCTAAAAGATGCAGAATTTTATATGTGATGTCCCGTATCAATATTCGGACAATTGGGGGATTTTTGGAATGACAGAACTGTAAGTGTAAAAATGTATGCCTGTGTAAAAACACATGAAAGAGAGACAGAGAGAGAGAGATAGAGAGAGAGAAAGAGAGAGAGAGAGAGAAACAGAGACAGAGACAGAGACAGAGACAGAGAAAGAGACAGAGAATTTGTTTGTGTGACAGGATCATAAATAGGAAAGTTGAAACAATTGCTCAGTGTAGGCAAACGGTATATAGGGGTTCTTTGTAGTATTACCTCAACTCTTCCATAGGATTAAAAGTTGTAAAACCTAAATGCCGGAGAATAAATCAGGGGACGCAGGAAACAGATGCAGGTAACAGAGAGGAGAGCTCACCCTGCAATGCACATTCTGTTATTCTGGGTAACCGAGGGGCTGCATCGTGGGCTGTTATGTCTGGAGGATGACTCTGCCTTTTTCGAAATTGTGTCTCTGCATCTTAGCACAGTTTCCAGAGTATGTGTCAGGTCCATGTGGTGTGTGGAATAGAACCTTGTTTCCAGCGACAAGGATAGATTCAGGTCTGGGGACCAACAATCCCAATGGTGTTCCCAAGCATTTTCGCAAGGCATTGGGATTTCTGGAAGAAACAAATGACACAGGCTGCTTCAACATAGATGTCACCGGGGCGCTTGGGTGTGCTTAGCTGACGATCGTCCCCCGACAATGCCCTCTGAGCCACTCCCACCTGTGTAAGCGGGAAAGAGCAGAACTTGCAGGGCTTAGTGGCTGCCCCAATTTTTCCTGTCATTACTCCTAGAAGTCCCATGAAATCCCAAGTGTCTACACTAACCGGGCGGATGCTCTTCTTGGCCCTTTCCAGGGTGGGATCGTGTTTTCTATTTCCACCCTTTATCCTCAATGTGACGGGTTACCTTAATCAATCTTCAAAGGTTGAACCAGCCTTGCATATCTGATTTATGTTTTTGGCCTCTAGGAGGCCAAAAATTTCCAGAGAATGTTTCCTTGTTGAAAGCAACTTTTGATAAGGACTTTTTAAAGCTGCCATTGGTTGTATCAGATGGCCAGATCTTTGGTAATAGCCAAAGGGTCTGCCATAATTTTCAGATTCAAGCACGTGTTGGCAAGGGAATACAGGGCTGAGGCAATTGCATGAAATTCAATCAGTTGTGCAGATCCTTGAGTTTCATGCTTTTTAGAAACTTTTGCTCAAGATCAATCATGCACGATATTGCCAATAGCATGTACAAATTCCCTTTACTTTTAAATCGGATGAACCCAAAGTTCTTCCCATTAAGTAGAGGATTGCAGGAGAGGTATGACCAACTTCAGCACTTGTGTCATCTGTCAAACAATGGAAAGGCAGAGAAATCCACCTTCTCCTGCACGGGACATATGCCAGAGGAGATCCATTGGGCTGTATCATGCAGTATGGAGATAACGGTGGCTGTGCCAAGATTGTGGAGTGCTGTTTCCATGACCCAAGGGAGAATTGATAGCTCTGTGCCGACGATGGAAAGTAAAGGGCTTAGGGCCTATTTCCAGGAGAGTCCAGTATGAGGACAACGATTGCCACTCTTCTGGCATTTGGCACGGGGCCAAGTGCTTCAGTAGGTCATGGGTGACTTCTGATTATCGTAGATGGTCCAGAGATTTCCCGAAATACAAAGGAATGTCTACAGTGTTTGCGCAGTGAAAATTTGGCTGGAGGGGCACTCATAAAAGTGTGTGTTGTATTGCAAAGTGGACAAATTCTAGGGCCATGTGTCAGAGGGGCCCCATTCAAGGTGGGTACATCCGAATGGATCAACATAAATGGTTTAATTAATAGTTTCAAATGAGCCACGTGCTTTCTGTAGAACTCACACCTGATGAAATGATGTGTTAAAAATAAGTGTTCTTTTTTTAATGTTCTGGTTACTGACCGTTTAGGTCAATAGCTGTGTCAGAGTCAGGGGAGCAGACATGACTCCAGAAGTAGATGTTGCAGTGATGGGAACTACAAGCCAGTGAATGTGGGCAGCCTATGGAACTGGCAAAGGGAGAGAATGGATTCTCACAGTGCCAAAAGGAACACACGGGTGTCACCCCATTTTAGAATGCTGACTTTCAAAACTATATTACGTTTGTGTTCTTTTAAGCTACTAAGTTTGTGGCGGTTTGTTATAGCTGTAATAGAAAACCGGTACAGGGGAATTAATGAGTGTCCCTTGACATCAAGTTCGAGGAACTCCACCATGAGGGAACATTCCTTGGTTTTCCAAGATTCAGACCAGACTCTTAGACTGTTAGACTTGCTAAATTCTTCTGTTCAATGGAGACAAAGTGGCTATAATAAACATTTATCAATAGATCATGCATACTGGGTTTCAAATCTCGAAGGCCTTCCTTTAATTTTGAATGGGGTTTGCCCACCATTTCGGGGTTGGAAGAAGGGAGTTCCATGCGGTCCTGTTTCCTGAAGCCCGTCTTAGGTGCCAAAGACTTCATTTTCATTTTTAACTCAGCGGGTCGGTGTGTCCATGCCCACTTGGGATATTTCAGGGCAGTGGGCACTATGGCTGTGGAATATTAAAGCGAAGACAAAGTTCCAATGTTTAGGTTGAGTGAAACTCATGTACTCTCTATTTTATGTTTGGTAACTGCCCTCAGAGAATAGGGGAGTTTCTTTATAATTAGCAGGATCCCCAAAGTACAGGCGCAACGGGACTTTGACCCCAGTACCAATTAGGTGATGAGGGTTTACCAGGTGGTGCATTTTAGCGGATGCTAAATTTATTCCAAACTCAGAGGCATAATTGCCAACAGACATCTTTTTATCATTTTGTTGTATACAAGGGTCCCCAAAATAAAATGGTTCGACTTTTTGACCTTGCGATGGTGCAAAAATGATGCACATTCCAAGGAAACTGTACCTCAAATTTTGAATTTTCCTGTTTTCCTGGCTAGTGATATCAGGTATGATATTCTGTCGTGGTGCTGGCCAGCGATAGTGAGCCTCAGCTTCCCTAGAGATGCACAGACACGAGGATCAACAGCCGAAACGTAGGGTCCTTGGCTTTGCAGCGATTTTTGGACATCGCTTTTCGGGTTTCCACAACCCATCGTGTCTACAAAACACTCGACTGCGTCTCCTGATTCCGATGAGAAGAAGACGTAGGTAATTACTGCCGATACTGCCCAAATGTAAGCGCTCCGGGGCTATTTAAGGTAGGCTAAGCTAAGCTATGATGTTTGGTAGTTTAGGTGTAGTAAATGCATTTTGACTTGCCATATTTTCAACTAAGGATTGGTATGTCAGGACAAAACTTACCCTATCGTATGTGTTATTCTAGGAAAAGGATTTCCCACTGGGTGAGATGTGAACCTGTCTTTCAGTTTATTTATTTATTTATTTATTTATTTATTTATTTATTTATTTATTTATTTATTTATTTATTTATTTTATTTCTTCCCCCTTTATCCAGATTAGTATTTTGTTTGTTTTCAGTAGATACTAGACATACTTTGGGGGTCCCCTCTACCCTGATCATGTTTATAAAATTCTTCTTCCACAGAATCGCAAATCATTATGATCAGAGTCAGGGGACTCATCGACGGCAATGACTGCAACACTAGGTTTAAGGATTCTGTGCTTAAGTCATGTTGGAATGCCTTGAATGTGCCACGGGGTACAATGAGTGATTTTCCCTAACGGCCCTGAGGATCAAGATCTCTTTTGCAACAGAGGCATAGGAAGCAGCCATCACAAAGGCACTGTAGACAGTGGCCGAAGTTTGGTACGTACGTAGGCTATGGAATCTCATCACCTTGTACCTGATTTGGGTAACTTCTCCCTGAATACCATAAGTACCACCAGCAGCAATGCTTCCTTCCTAGAGGCCCAGATTTACAGCCATCTGTGTCCAGGCAAACTTCAGCATCTCCGTCTCTAGTGAGAACTGGAACTGAGCTAATGCATCGCTGCAACTGTGGTTGGTCCCGGTCTCTGGGAACATGGCGCATGCTGAGTCATTCCAGCTGAAGTTCTCAACAGCAGATGTTGGCATATCTTTCAGGAATACTATCGGATGTTCATGTTTGATTGAACACAAGTAGTTGCATAGCCAACAACCTCACAAATAGCTAAGGGAGGAAGTGTAGCTGTCATCCCCACTTTACGAAGGGGGAACGTTTTAATTCAAGAGGTCAAAACACTTGCCCAAGGTCACACAGAACTGGGATTCGAAAACAGTCAGCCTGTCTCTCGAGCTTCTGCTCCTAACCACCTCTGTGTACAGCAGCATGTTACTAATGTGGACAAATGCTGTTCTCCTCATAGGTATTTCCCATCTAGGTGGGGGTTTTTCTAGTCGATCCACGGGGTAAATGCCATGTAACGGTTTATTTGAGTGTTACTCAGACCGTGGAGTCATTCTGAGCCGCTGCATTTCCTCCAGGAATCACAGTTGGTCCCGATTAGAGAGCAAAGGCAGAGCAAAATAACTCCCTTTCTCCTTATTCCACGGCCTTTCTCTAAGCAACAGGGTCTGATAGCCTGAGCACCAAGAGGAATCGGGCAACACACAAGGGCTCTCAGAACTTTGTGACCGCACTCAAAGGCAAGATCTGAACACTGATCGCCAGCACATGGGTTATTTCTTGTTCGTGGCTGAATATGGTGAGTGAGCACGAGTTGATAGAAGAGAGGAGACAAGTATCACATATGTGATTTGCTTATTTCCGAAAGTTTCCATTTAATATTTTCAGAACGCAGTTGACCAAGGGTAACATAACGCTGGGAGTCAACTGCACATGAGGGGGACAAATGTCTCGTCTCATCTGATCTCAGAAACTCCTAAGAGTGGAGTGGTTGTTGTGATCCCTACTTTGCAAAGAGGATCAGAGTTGATGGCATTTGCCCGAGATCGCACAGAACTGGAAATGGAAATCGGATAGCATATCTCCTGAGCCCGTGTCCCTAACCTCGTCTGTATGGATTGTATTTTTGCTAATTTGGACAAATGACAGTCGTAAACCTTACATGACACATCAGGGTTGGAGTTCCTCAGCTCAACCGGTTTGTTGAAGGCAGACGAAAATGCCACATTGTCTTGGTGTATCTGCATGTTTTCTCTCCCAGACCACTGAGAAGCCTCGCTTCTTCCAGGAGCGGCAATTTATCTAGAAGCGAAGGCAAGGAGGGTGAGGACCAGTTCCCTCTCTCCCCCTCCCACTATTTTCCTGAGTCCCAGAGCCTGATTGTTCAGGCAACAAGACATGTCATCACGCTTCACAATGGCCTTCAAAGCCGAGTCATCACACCTGTTGATATGAGCCAAGTCTTGGCAACAACCACTTGGTTTACTTCGTGATCAGCCCTTAGAATAGTAAGCGAGGTGCTGCTGGATGGAAAGCAGATATTACCGATGACTGGGTATCGTCTGATCATCTGCTTCTCTGTTCCCTGGACACTCAGCTATCTTGGCATCTGCACTCCTCACAGGCTTGAGCAAACTGTCCCCAATGAAAACTTCTCCCGTGGGAGTAGTTACCAAAATGTCCTAATGCTGTTCTTGTGTTTCAACAGGTCAACTGGGCAGTGGTCAGCGATTCTAGCTTCAACATCTAATCACTCAGAGAGAGTCGGAAGGGAACTCGGTCTCAGTTAGGATTTTATTACTCTTTCTCCATCTCTAGATTCAACCTTTGCCATGGCACTTAAACCGCTGCTTCTGGAAACTGCCAATTCCCTGATATGGGGTATTTACTTGTAGATAAGGGGCTGTGAGTAGTCACAATTCTCAAGCCACATTAGCTTGCAAATCTCTGGTACAGAAGAAATATATAGTTAGCATTCAAATGTGACAACTGTTGGTATTTCCCCGAGATATGGCACAGTTTTTTGCAGGACGGGAGGGGACTAATGCCGAGCTCATGGCCTGTTGTCTTTTAGAGTGCTCATGTCCAATTTCATTTCCTATTCTTGATACACAGTAAATTAGCTACATATGACAATCGGACAGTTGCCGTAAGTGTATGTCTCTATAGAATAAGCAAGTCCATCATGAGATAATTTGCGAAAAGAATAGATACAACTTAAATACGCGAAAGAAGATGTGATATACTCCTCTAAGAATGAAGTATGAAATAAAAAATAAGTCTGTGCAATCAGTGTAATCATAGCCATCAACGCCAACAGAAGTTTGCCAGGAATGAGCCGATTATTCAGTACACGGAAGAGAACCCATTTGGGTATAGCCATGGTCGTGGTCTTTCCCTACGATATATTTACATCTCGGCTATCGACTTCACAATTAAACATGGATTGACACTATGTCAATGGAAAAGAATAGATCAGGACACAGACACATGTTCATGACAAAAGGAAAAAAATAATGATAATCTTGGCATTTCCAGTCAGATGATGCCCCCAGAGCAATCTCTTATGATTACTACTGGAACCAAGTGTGTGTGTTGGGGAGGAGCCAGGAGAAAGAGGCCCCTGGATAAAGTATTAACTGGGTCACATCATCTTTCTCAGGTTTTCTCTCTTGAGTTCTCTTCCGGGGACATCTGTAGTCTCGAGCAATCATGGAGAAAGGACATTCTGATGTCATTACCTACAAGCCCTAAACCTAAC
>NW_024350335.1:0-509 GCF_902729225.1 Pteropus medius | reverse complement strand
GAGGGCGCGGGACCAGACAGAGCCGCTGCCGGGCGCCGGGCCGCCCCGACCCCTACGCGTGTCCATCCCGCCCTGCCTGGCACGCCGACGATGCCAAGAACCGAACTGGCGACACGCGAACCGCCAAGGCCCTGGACCGACCACCGGGGCCGCGCGTGCGGGATGGAGCCGCGCGGCCCCGCGGAGACGCCGCAAAGGGCCTGACGCCGGATCGGGGCTGACACTGGACTTGCAGCCAACAGGAGACCAGAGCGTGTGGCCTGAACGCAGCCGACCCCTGTCTTTCCCCGCGGAGGCAAAAATGTCGGCCTCTCCGCAGGAGCGAAGCAAGACCCAAAGCCTCATAACGTTCAAAATGTCCAGGAGACGATCCCAAATTACAAGACAAAGAACCAGGAGAAGCTCAGCTCACGAGAGAAGAGAAAGCAAACCGATGCCGATGCCAAGTGACACGGACGTGGGAGCCTCCCACGGCAGGGAGTCGTGAACACCGCCGAAACCATGGAAAC
>NW_024350334.1:0-310 GCF_902729225.1 Pteropus medius | reverse complement strand
CGCAGACTTCCGAGAAAAGGCTCACTTGCGGCAAATGCACAGCCCACCCGGGGCCTTGGGGCTCTGTGGGCCATGCCCGGTCATCTGCGGGTACTTGGGTGGTGAAGTTGGAGGAGCACTCACCGACACTTTGAGCTACTTGCGGTACAAACTACGTGTCATTCGTCTCTGCATCCTCTTGCAGGGGTCAGGGCCGCCCACAGACAGCGTACCCGGAGATGCTTTGGACCTCCGTCATGGCGGCCGTCACCCGCTGGAAAGAGTTCAGTTGGGAGACACTGCAGACAGCTGTGGGTCTGAATTCGGCCTC
>NW_024350333.1:0-438 GCF_902729225.1 Pteropus medius | reverse complement strand
TTCTTCCCCAAATTGTTTCCTGGTTGATACAGACTATTATACTTCATTAATGTATTCCATTCCAAAGTTAATGAAACACTTGATTTGAAGCCCTATTCCCAAACAGGCTGGCATTATGACTTCCTTGAGCTTTAAGCACATTGCTCAGTGGGCTCCTAACTCCATATACATATATATATATAACACATATGGATATATTATGTTTATATGTATTATATATATAACACATATGGATATATTATGTTTATATGTATAATATACTATACACATGTATGAAATTAATATATATTTAATATATTAAAATATATTATAATTATTTTGATATAATGATGCATCTAGTTTGCATTAAAATTTTAAAAATTTTATTCAACTTTGAGTTCATTTTTTCTTCTAACTTAAAAAAAAGTAAAAGTAAAATATTTTTATAGGTCCCCAAAA
>NW_024350332.1:0-341 GCF_902729225.1 Pteropus medius | reverse complement strand
AGGCACTGGAAAGCAACTGGAGGGCAGAAAGAGCAAATAATTAAGGAATCTGCTTTTTTTATTCCCTCCCTCACCTTTGAGCATCATCCCTGGCACTCTGTAACTCTATGGTACCAGCTTCTGCTGGGCAAGCTACTGTCCCAGCTCTGGACAGGTGGTCCTGGCTGCTGAGTTCCGAAAAGTTCATCACTTTCTGTTCCTTCAGCTCTTATGTACTTCATCTTCAGATCACCTCATTGTCTCTATTTGCTCTTTCTGCTCATCCAATACATTTGAAATAACCTTCCTATATTAAATTTCCTCTGTTAAACTGCTTGGTCTGGGAAGTTTTCCTGACCAGA
>NW_024350331.1:0-926 GCF_902729225.1 Pteropus medius | reverse complement strand
GAGCTGGTTCTCTTTGGGGGCTTTGGGGTTCCCTGGGGGCAACCACACCTCACCTGTCGCTAGGGGGAGCTCACAGCTTTCTCAGTGCAGGGCTGTTGGCTTCCACTGAGGGGGAATCTTTGGCAGGGTAAAATAATCCCCGACAACCTTTCCCCCAAATACACGCGTGGTCCTAGAAAACTCTCACCCTCGTATACTCATGGAAATGCAGCTTCCTCTCGCCTGCATTTTTTAGTTGGAGAATCCACGGTAGACTTTCTCATGGAACCTCCCAGACTCGAGGTACACGCCAGTCTCCGTGCTCCTCACCTCCAAGAGACCGGTGTCGGGCTCTCCGAGTTCTCTGAAGGCAACCTCAGCCTGTCTTGAGATGAGAGTGGGTACCCACAGCTGCCATCCTACAGCGCGGCGCTGAGCCCAGAGCTTGAGACAGCCCTGATCCTGCTCACCTGAGGCAAAGCTGTCTTCGTTCCCATCGCTGGCTGTCTGCCCACCTGACATCATGCGCAAACTCTGTGATGTCCCCCTCCTGGCGGTAACAAATTGTCCTCCTCCACTCTTCCCTCCAGACTTGTCCAATTTGCAGCGCCACCTGGAGGAAAGCGCCCTAGCACAGTACATACTCATTTGTCAGAATGATTTTCACACGTTTCGTGCTGCCCCACCAGTGTTCCTCCGCACGCAGCGCGAGAGCCTCGGGGTAGATAGACGATATTCCTCCGCCCACAGCCGCCGCGTCACCAGAAGGTAAAGGCTGGCCTCTCTCTGCACTCATTCTAGCATTTCCTACCTGGCCTCTAGTCCAATGCAGTAGATGTCTCAAAAGAACAAGGCTTAAAGGGGTTGCAGAAAAAGAGTGGAAATGGTTTACTTAACACGTGGAAAATTTAAAGCAAAGTGATGGAAACCAAGGGCAGAGATGTTCT
>NW_024350330.1:0-309 GCF_902729225.1 Pteropus medius | reverse complement strand
TGTTGCTAATTAAACATGCCAAAAGTGGTCTTCAAATAAGTTACAAATTTAATTATGACTTAAATGATTTTAAATAGTATCATATTCATAAAATCAAGCTTTGTTGCATAACTATATTACCTCCAGAAGTTTCAATTGGAAAAAAATAACTAAACCCTTTATGGATTTAAAAACTAAACCTTTTATGGAAGTTTCAATTGGAAAAGAAAAACTAAACCCTTTATGGATTATCCGTTTGTTCAAATAAGTTACAAATTTAATTATGACTTAAATGATTTTAAATAGTATCATATTCATAAAATCAAGCTT
>NW_024350329.1:0-2408 GCF_902729225.1 Pteropus medius | reverse complement strand
CGAGCATCGCCCTCAGAGCCCCGAGGCGCCGGGAGGGCCGTCAATTTGCCGCAAGTGAGCTGTATCTCGAAAGTCTGCAGTTCCGGCTCAAAATGGACGTCATTAGAGAGCTTTTTGCCAGATCTACCATATACATATATATGCATATATATGTTCATCTATATGCATATATATGTATATGGTGGATTTTCGAAGGAAACCTGTGTGGACCCTTGTCTACAAGAGAAGACAGGCCGCTCCCAGCACCTCCACCTCCCCGGAGTGTGGACACCGGGCGTTCCAGAACCACAATTCAGCATGATCTCTTTTCATGCCAGCGGCCCTGGGGCTCCTTCCTAAGGCCTCTGCTCCTTCCTGCTTTCCGCATTGGAAATCAGACTTCAGGACGGAAGCAGACACCTCCCTCTCCCTCACCTTTCTGCCTGGGATGGTCGTAATGGTCCCCGGGTACGCATTCAAAATGAAGAAATGAAAGGCTCAAAGAGGTGATCGCGAAGCTCAAGAGGCACGGAGGCCGAAATCAGACCCACAGCTGTCTGCAGTGTCCCCCAACTGACCTCTTTCCAGCGGGTGACGGCCTCCAGGGACGGAGGGGCCAAAGCATCCCTGGGTACGCTGTCTGTGGTGGCCTGGAGCTCTGCACGAGGATACAGAGAGCAATGAGACGTCGTTTGTACCTCTAGGGGCTCAAAGTGTCAGTGAGTGCTTCCGCAACTTCTGTACCCCCGTCCCCGCAGACGACCGAGCATCGCCCTCAGAGCCCAGAGGCGCCGGGAGGGCCGTGAATTTGCCGCAAGTGAGCCGTATCTCGGAAGTGTGCAGTTCCGGCTCAAAATGGACGTCACTAGAGAGCTTTTTGCCAGATCTACCATATACATATATATGCATATATATGTTCATCTATATGCATATATATGTATATGGTGGATTTTCGAAGAAAACCTGTGTGGACCCTTGTCTACCAGAGAAGACAGGCCGCCCCCAGCACCTCCACCTCCCCGGAGTGTGGACACCGGGCGTTCCAGAACCACAATTCAGCATGATCTCTTTTCATGCCAGCGGCCCCGGGGCTCCTTCCTAAGGCCTCTGCTGCTTCCTGCTTTCCGCATTGGAAATCAGACTTCAGGACGGAAGCATACACCTCCCTCTCCCTCACCTTTCTGCCTGGGATGGTCGTAATGGTCCCCGTGGACGCATTCCAAATGAAGAAATGAAAGGCTCGAAGAGGTGATCGCAAAGCTCATAAGGCACGGAGGCCGAAATCAGACCCACAGCTGTCTGCAGTGTCCCCCAACTGACCTCTTTCCAGCGGGTGACGGCCGCCAGGGACGGAGGGGACAAAGCCTCCCTGGGTCCGCTGTCTGTGGGTGGCCTGGAGCTCTGCACGAGGATACAGAGAGGAATGAGACGCCGTTTGTACCTCTAGGGGCTCAAAGTGTCAGTGAGTGCTTCTGCAACTTCTGTACCCCAGTACCAAGAGATTTGTCGAGCACGCCTCAGAGCCCTTCGAGAGGCGCCGAGGGTCGTGGACTTATAGCCGCAGTGAGTCAGATCTCGGAAGTCTGCAGTTCCGGCTCAAAATGGAAGTCAGGAGAGAGCTTTTTGCCAGAGCTCCCCTAGATATAGCTATATCTATATCTGTATCTGAATCTATAGATATCTCTATATCTCTATCGCTCTCTCTTTCTCTTTTTCTCTCTCTCTCTCTCTCTATCTACCTATCTATCTATCTTTGTATCTGTCTATTTCTCTCACTCTTTCTATCTATCTATCTATCTATCTATCTATCTATCTATCTATCTTTCTATCTATCTATATATATACATATATATATACATACATATATATAACCGCAGACGACCGAGCATCGCCCTCAGAGCCCCGAGGCGCCGGGAGGGCCGTGAATTTGCCGCAAGTGAGCCGTATCTCGGAAGTCTGCAGTTCCGGCTCAAAATGGACGCCACTAGAGAGCTTTTTGCCAGATCTACCATATACATATATATGCATATATATGTTCATCTATATGCATATATATGTATATGGTGGATTTTCGAAGGAAACCTGTGTGGACCCTTGTCTACCAGAGAAGACAGGCCGCTCCCAGCACCTCCACCTCCCCGGAGTGTGGCCACCGGGCGTTCCAGAACCACAATTCAGCATGATCTCTTTTCATGCCAGCGGCCCCGGGGCTCCTTCCTAAGGCCTCTGCTCCTTCCTGCTTTCCGCATTGGAAATCAGACTTCAGGACGGAAGCAGACACCTCCCTCTCCCTCACCTTTCTGCCTGGGATGGTCGTAATGGTCCCCGTGTACGCATCCAAAATGAAGAAATGAAAGGCTCAAAGAGGTGATCGCAAAGCTCAAGAGGCACGGAGGCCGAAATCAGACCCACAGCTGTCTGCAGGGTCC
>NW_024350328.1:0-370 GCF_902729225.1 Pteropus medius | reverse complement strand
CCGATGACTCTCGGCCAGTGCCACATAGTGTGTGTGTGCATGTGTCTGCACACCTACGTGGTGGCACAGAGCACAGGGACCATCAGGGAGGAGAATTAGCCTGAACCAGATTCAGGAATTCATCAACACTATCTGAAATTAACCATCCCCAGGGAGGACTCTAAAGCATGTCGGAGAAAGAAATGAGGACCCGTTTGCTAATAAAATCAAAGCCATGTCTGAAATGTCACCGGGACACAGATAACAAAATGGGAAAGAAGTGTGAATCAGAAGAGCCTCATCTAAAAATGGAAGCAAAGAACAGAACCAGAGCAGGCGGACAGGGTCCTCGAAAAAGATGCTGCCTCGTCTGTGGCCGAGTATCCCCAAA
>NW_024350327.1:589469-728692 GCF_902729225.1 Pteropus medius | reverse complement strand
AGGAAGGGAGGGAGGAAGGGAAGGAGGGAGGGAAGGAAGGGCAGAAGGCCTGAACAGATATTTCTCCAAGGAGGAAATACAGATGGCCAATAGACATATGAAAAGATGCTCAAGATCACTAATCATCAGAGAAATGCAAATTAAAACTACAATGAGATATATCACCTCACACCTGTCAGAATGGCTATCATCAATAAATCAAAGAACAAGTGTTGATGAGGATGTGGAGAAATAGGAACCCTCATTCAGTGTTGGTAGGATTACAAATTGGTACGGCCACTGTGAAAAATAGTTTGGAGTTTTCTCAAAAAATTAAAAATGGATATGCCTTTTGACCCAGCAATTGCACTTCTGGTTATTTATCCAAGGAAAACCAAAACAATAATTTGTAAAGATCTGTGCACCCCTGTGTTCATGCAGCACTATTTACAATAGCCAAGATCTGGAAGCAACCTAAATGCCCATCAACAGACAATTGGATATAGTATAGTTCATATATACAATGGAATATTACTAAACCATTAAAGAAAAAATGAAATCCTATCATTTTCAAAGACATAGATGGATCTAAAGGTCACACTCATCTAGATGGATCTTTAAAGTGGATGTTTTTTTCCTCTCCAGAATAGATTTTTGTTGAGGATTTTTACATCAATGTTCATAAGAGATATCAGCCTATAGTTTTCCTTTTTGATTACTGATTTGATTTTGATTACTGATTAGAACAAAAAAAAAACAAACTAATTGAAAACAGACTCACAAATATAGAGGACAATTTGGTGATGGCCAGAGGAGAGGGGGGTTAGGAGGTTGGGAGAAAGTGGTGAAGGGTTAAAGAAGTACAAATTAGTAGCTGATGGATGGTCATGGGGATGGGGAACATGGCATAGTGCATTCAGTCAGCAGCAATGTAATGGAAAGCCAGTGGAACGCCAGAGGAGAGAAAGAGTGATCAGGGGCATCGTTTCAGAAACTATATAAATCTATACTTGAAACTAGTAATAAAATAAAATATTTTAAAAACTTTTATGATATTTTAAAATAAAATATTTTAAAATATTTTAAAAACTTCTCTCAAAAAGTATTCTTTGATTAGCTCTACTATTTAACTATGTTTTCTGTCCTTCTAATATAACCTTTAAGCAAATTTCTCACTGAAAATGAAATTGAGGGTAACTTCAACATTTATTTTCTTTTATTTATTCTCAAAGTAAATTCAACTTAGCTGTTCTTAAACAAGTAAATACATTTTTACAAAAAGGAGACATTATTTATTTTTTTGCCTAGCTTATTTCCAATTCAGACATTTCAATTAGAGTTTTTAATGCTGCTATTCTTTTTCATTTAAAAATGTTTAGTTCTGAAAAGAATTATCTTTCACTTGTTGATATGTTACTTTGTTCTCTTGTTCTTTAAAGTGGATGTTTTTTCCTCTCCAGAATAGATTTTTAAGTTCCTTAAGGCAGGGAACATGCTTTATCATCCCTTAACATTACCATTAGCACAGTGATCTGTAAATAGCAGATATTCAATATTTGCTGTTGTTAATTGTCTGCTCACCAATATATGGTACTAATGTCATTTAAACAGAGAATGGGCTTGAGGCAGAACCATAGGCTAAATATCTTCTACAGGCAAGACCTTTCTAGCTCAGTATTATGGCACAGAAAGAATTAACGAAGTACAAAAAATAAACTATTTAGTGAGCTAATATGTTTTATCGTATGACATCTACAAAAGACTTCTTTATTAGCTCTATGTTTAAACTCCTATATAGAGAGAAGCAAAAGGTAAAATTATTAAGGAGCAAAGTATTAAGGAGCTCAGAGAGAAATCTCTGGCGACAGTATCAGAGTGACAAATGACACATGCTTTCACTTGCTCCCACAGAGAACTTCAATAGCCACAAGATGGAAAGCCACTCTTCTCATCCTCAAGCCCCATATTTTTCAGTTAAAAAAATGTCCGTAGCTAAAACAGCTATAAATATTGGATTCAAAGCTTCTATATTTCCAAATAGCAATATCAGAAACTTTCAAGCTAAGATTAATAGGAGAGGAATTCAGGAAGGCCTAGAGAAATGTATGATGAAAAGAGAAACACAAATGCTAGCCAGGAGAGGAGGCAGAGTTGCAGAGACAATGCTGATGCCAAGGAGGGAGGAGAGTGAGGCCCAAATGCATTTCCAAATCCAATACTTAGTTAGCAAGAGCTTCATGGATCTGTTCTTAAGCTTTCTGCCCTCCCACCTTCTTGTGAATAAACACTACAATCTTCATAATGAAGTGAGAAGATTGATAAACTGTGACCAATCTCTTGGAGTTGAAGAGAAATCTGATGATTGGCAGGGAGAAACAGACAGAGTTGACATCCCCTACCTCGTAATATTTTCCATCTGAGTAGCAGCCACAACTGTGGGGCAGGATGCAACTCTTTCCATTGAGAACGTAGCCTGTGTCGCACTGACAGCCCTCCACACAGTAGTGGTTGCAGTCACTCTTCAGGCGAATGGCAGCACAGCGGGGCTGGCAGACACTCACACAACTCTCATAATGGCTGTTGGGAGGGCAGGTGACAGCTGGAACAGAAGACACAAGTCCAGACTCTACAATCACAAGCAATCTTTTCCTGAGCCATTGTTCACCCACTTAGGGAGATGGAGGTTGTGTGTTGGGGGAGGGGGTGGAGTGAGCTTTACCACCTTTCCTGATCACTGCCCTCTCTGTTTATGGAAAGTCTCTGACTTATCATTGCTTCAATAATGGACCGAAAAGCAGATGAAGGAAACTGGAGGTTCCTCACATAATCTTTGTCCTTACTTTTTTGAGGTCCTATAACCTGCTACTTAAACCCATCTCCCAATATGATCTCAATTTCAGTTAAGCACCCCCCCTTAATGGCTGCCCAGGGCACCCCACATTCATCCCTGCCTTTAGGTCTTCACTCATATACATATAGATTTTATTTTTCAGTTACAGTTGGCATTCAATATTATTTTATATTAGTTTCAGATGTATATCATAGTGATTAGACATTTGTTTAATTTATAAAGTGATCCCCCACAAAGTCTAGTACTCACCTAGCACCATATATAGTTATTACAATATTATTGACTATATTCCCTATACTCTACATTCCCATGACTAATTCGTAACTGCCAATTTGTACTTATTAATCCCTTCCCCAGCCCACAAATGTCTTCACTCATATTGATCTTCCTTATGTATGCCCTTCAGGCTTCATAATCTCAGTTTATCTTAAGTCTTCATTCTTCAAGTCCCAGGTAGATTCCTGTCTTATTAATAAAACTCCCCACTTTTATACAATATTAACTCACCTTCATCTAAGAACATCCACAGAACCTTTTTCTAAGTCAGTAGTTTATAAACAGTAGTCCTCTGAGCTACTTGATTTCTGAGAAGGCAAATATGCACTGTGTGTGTGTTGTATGTGTATATTGTGTGTGAAAGTTGTATAGGTGTGTAGACTGACCCATATTGACTATGTTCTATAGGTTTCAAATGCATGCAGATGCTTTTATGAAAGACAGTTAGGGTCCCGGTGGAGAGCATGGGCTCTGGAGCCAGATATAAGAGACCAGAGCCAGTTTCTTAGCCTCACAGCACCATTTCATGACCTGTTGGGAAGGATTAAGTGAGTCTATGTGCTTAGAACAGTGCTTAGCACATAAGTGTTTAGTAAGAATTAGTCAATCATTAAAGACAGGTTTGCTTAAATGTTTTATAGAAACTTATTTTAATAGATGTATATAAAAAGTGCAACTATTATTATGTGGTAATATAATAATACATTTATCATGCATAGAGTGTGCTGTGCTTTCAATTACCCAATTTTGTCCTCTTGGTGTTTCTGTAGCATAAAAGGTGTAGACAACTGCATTACCTGGCCGGGGGGAGGGCCGGGGCAGAGACGGTGGGGAATGGTGGTGTGGGGGGGTGGTACTAAGAACCAGGGAAGAAAAGCAAAATGCTCCAAGGTCACACTGATCTTTAAGGACATAGCAAAACTAAAACCCAGGGGCTCTAACTCTTTTTCTAATGCTCTTAACATTAGAAAAAGTTAAAAACATGTTCTTGTTATGTGTCATAAGCTTAAAGTCTGATACATGACATATGTGAATCAAACAGAATAGCACACTTAGCGAAAGCATGTAAATTACCAGTACAGTGATAGTCCCATGAGGTTCTAGAACTAACTAACCTACTAACTCTTCTCCCATTAGTCCTTTGTTAGAATTTTATTGTGCACTTGCTGAGTCCGAATGCCATGTATGGTGCTCTGTGCTTTATATAAATGATCTATTTCATCCTCAAAGCAACGCATGAAATAAGTGGTATTTCCCCATTTATAGATAAGGAAATGGAGGCTCTAGGAGGTTATACGTCTTGTTTTAGATGATGAACTCAATTCCAAAGTGCATATCCTTAAATTGCTCTGCTCAATTTGCTCTGACACCTGTGGACATGGAAGAGTAACCTGCCCACATCAATCAAGACAAAAGGTAAGATAACAGGAAGGACTCACAGCAAGATGTGTAATTCCTCCAGCCAGTCACTGCTATCCCCTGAGTCTGGCAGGTACTGGCATAGTTCTGCAGCCAGCTGCAGGCAGTCTGTACTGCACCCCCATCAATGCAAGAGTCAAACAAGCAGTTCTTATAGAAGAAGGTAGGATTGACTTTGCTGTGACACTTGGTGAAGCCAGCGTTCTGGTTGGGGATCAGGCTGCACAACTGCTGCACCTTTGAGAAACCTTCCACCTTGGCACAAGAAGGGCAGCGGTCCCCGCAGCCAACCTGACAGAAAGTATCCCTCTTCACCCAGCTCTGCCCAAACTCATTAATACTGGATGCAAGCAGACCCATGGGCATCTCCAGGTCATCGTCAGGGTTGCCGTTATAGCGGCCGCACAGGCCATAGGTGCTGTTCTGCATGTTCCGTGGGACTGTGATTGACAGGAAGGTCTTCCAGTCATACACAACCTTCAGGCCAAAGTCAACTTCCACCACCACATGGAAGCCAAAGGAAAAGATATTTATCTTCCCTTGTCCCAACTTCAGGGGCAGATATAGCCGTTCATTGTTGACCTGTAAGACAAAGAGGGTTGAAGTACAGAAATTCCAGAGATCTCTTAGATCTTTTCCTAATGATTAGTCTTTAGAGAGGCAGTCTCAGAGAAAGGTTTGAGCAGATTAAATACAATCTTTGCATTTATGTCAGTCAACTGCTGTTATTAAGATTTGAACAGACTTAAATGATTATTATTTTTACACTAATATACCTATTTATTTCAAAGACTTCTATTTACATAGCATTATTTTCCCCAGGAGTCAAATTGTTTCCTCCAAGGTAATGAGAGGGTAATAAGAATTCAACTTAAGTTTAGTCTAAAATACTTAAACCCGAAAGGCCTGTGTTTCTATTTTCAGCTCTACTGAGAATTGATTTTAGGCAAGCCCCAATTTATTAATTCCTTTGGAATACATATATATGTATGTATGTGTGTGTATATGTTTATATATATATGTATGTAAATATATCTTTTTTCCTGAAGAATGTCTTTATTTGCTGTTTCCTCTGCCTAGGATGCCATTCTTCACCTGTAAACATCCCTCTCAATCTCGACTCTGCTGAAATGTTGCATATTCTATTAAGCAAGATTATCTGAGCCCATTATCAGAATTAATCACTTTCTCATCTGGGCAACCAGAACATGTTGTTCATACTCCTCTTGTATTCTTCTCCACTGTCAGCCAAGATCAAGCACATGTACACTACTAGTGAAGCACACATCACGATCTGCCTTATATTATGATCAGTTGTCTACATTTCTATCTCAGCTACAAGATTATGAGCAACTTGAGGGTAGAACCCACACTTCATTGATCTTTATATCCACCTTCTCCTGCTATATGCTGGGCACCCAGCACAATGCCTCACACAGAGATGGCACTTGACACATTTCCTCCCATATATTTTTTAATTCAGAAAACAAAGAAATTCCTTAATGTAAAACTCCAGAACTGCACTCCCCCTGAACTATTTTGATTCAGATGAGCCATATCCAATAACTCATGGTTGGGTGATTGTGTGATGGAAAACAGAGATGGCTTTGAGGGCTAGGAGGAGAGCTGGTCTTCCTTGTGAGAGAAGTAGATACCGTTCCTATGCAATATACTGAGATTGCTTTCTGAATACCTTCACTTTCAGAAATACCTTCACTCCTGACTTCCTAATTTCTCCCCTCTCTAACATCCCTCCCCCATTCCCACTGCACTGCTTTAGTTTAGACTCTCATCACATTTCACCTCAGCTATTGAATGCTCTTCTAACTGGTCTCCCTGCTCTGGTATTGCTCCTCTCCTCCATTCTCTTACTAATGCCACTCCAGTATTTCTTACTGCAATTGAAAGAAGTTAATCCAATACTTAAAACTTCTCCATGGCTTGAATAAAATGTTTGATATGCTAAGCACATAACACAGGTTTTCCAGGAGCTGGCCTCTGCCTCTCAGACCCAATCTACTTACTTCCACCATTCTAGCAATATCCAACACTTTGCAGTTCCTCCAAATGAACCAAATTGCATCCTTCCATCCTGCCATTTCTTTTGCTGCAAGAGTGGTAGTGCTCTCTGTGTCCCGCCTGAGGTCACCATCCTCAGCTACGTGACTATGGGCTAATAACTCACAGCTGGCCTTGGCGCCACAGGAGTCACTTGACCCAGGAGGTTATGACACCCCTCCAACTCCAATCACCCTTCCCCATCCTAAGGGTAGCCCTCATGTCAGAGGGCTATGTTTCGGAGCTCCTAGTGGCCCAAGTGAAGTTGTTCTCTAGCCTGACCACATCCTTGCTGAGCTCTCTTCTTCTGGTGCTTCCCTTACTTTCCCAAGATTACCCTTCTCAGACTCTGCCTCTAAGGAAACTGATCTAAGACACCATGATGCACTTCCCCTTGTCCCCTCTCTCTATAAGCAATATTCACCTTTCAATTTCAACTGAGCTATCTCCTCTTCCACAAATAGTTTTCTAGGCAAAATTCATTCATTCAGTAGACATCAATTTGGCACCCCTGAGTGCCAGGCACTATACTCAATGCTGTAATAAAGCACAGGGCCCTTTTCTTAGAAACACAGGGCCCTTTTCTTAGGAGCTCACAGGCATGTGGAGAGGCAAGTACATAAACAGATGATAATATTATCTGATCAAAGGAACAATAGAGATAAATAGATGCATTAACACTGGACTCAGCTTAGGGACAGAATCAGGGATGTCTGCAGAAGATGGTACTCATACCTGGTGTGGGTAGCATGTGTAGATGTTGGCCAGTTAAGAAGAAATGAGAGCAAAGAAAAAGGAATCCCAAGAAAAGAGCAAGAGGACAGAAAATAACTGATAAATATGAAGAATTACAACAATTTAGTACAGCTGGAACATAAAATGTAGCCTTGCAGTGGTGGGAGATAAAGATGAAGAGGTGGAGAGGGCTTGCATCATGGAAGTCCTCATATTCATTGTCATACATGTCAGAGAGGACCATGAGATAAAGTCAGATTAACACCCATTCATTTTGAAAAAAAGGAGTCTTCAGTGATCTTAATAAGAGAACTTTAGTAGAATGATGAGGTCAGAAATCAGATTTCAGAGGTTAAACAGCAAATAGGAGATATGGAAACAGACATAGCTCTCTCCAAGAGTTTGGATAGAAAGAGGAGGAGGGATTGGATAGAAGCTAGTATAGAATTGGGGTCAAGGTTTGTTTTAGAATGAACATATTTATGGGTTAAAACACAGGAGGGAGAGGAGATGACAGATGAGCAAGATGCTTGGAAGGAAGAAGATGAAGAGGCTGCTGTAATGGGTCATTTCAGTGACAGGATGTAGGAAGGTGGAAGGAGGAGGGAGATCATCCTGGAGACCACAATTTTCTCAATGGGAGGCCCAGAGACGGAGTGACCTGGGCTGTGTGTAAAATACAGAACACAGATGTGGAAGCACACTGAAGGAAGTATAGGCCACAAGGACTCCCACATGCCTTGAAGACTCAAAGTAATACATTAAAACCTTTGCACCCAAAGGCTCCCATGTGCCAGCTTGCTTCTCTTCCTGAGATTCACTGTGTTCTATATTCTTGGCTACTAAGTGTCAAGCAGGAGGCAAAACCTTGGGGAGGCAATCTAATGGGATTAATGCTAAGTAACTGTAGGTTCTGTCATTGCCCAGGAGAACCCTGAGAAAGAAATGCCCTCTGTCTCAGACAGGCAGGCTCCAAAACCACATAATGCCACCTCCATCCTGACATCACTGCTGGCTTGGAAACAGAGCCTGATGGGTGGAGAAGAAAGGCACAGAGGAGGAAGAGAAGAGGGCAAGGGGAGAAGTATGGGGAAGTATATTTCTAATATTTAAGTGCTGGAAATAAGACCACATATTAGATTTTTAGTAGGTTACTTTCCTCTAAACAACTGGCTCTGATTTGCTTCTATAGGCTGTTCAGCTGTTCTGAGGTCTCCTCACATCCTATACTTTGCTCCCCTTCTGGATCTTCATTGATGCTTCCTTTTTGTAGAAAGCCCTTACCTCATTCTTTGCCTGGCTAATGTACTCCTTCAGTGCTCAGCTTAGGTCATCTTTTCCAGAAAGCATTTCCTGAAGCCCTCTGCTGGCTTAGGCAACCCCTCTCTTGTGCTCCTATGAATCTACATGTTGTCACATTTTTATAGCACTTCACAAGACATTCATATTCCCTGAGAACAAGTCTCTCTCTCTCATACTAGACCCTGAATGCTATTAGGACAAAAGTTACATTTGATTCTTTTTTTTTTTTTTTTTTAACTATTGTGGCTTGGCATGGAATAGGCATCAATATAAGCTCATCAAACTAGTTAGAGCTAAAGTGACCCTTAAAACCTTACTCTTCTCTGATGGTCACAGGTTTGGCAATCAGTGATAAAGACACTGACTGTGAGGGTCCTCAAAATCTTCCCCTTAGCCTGGAACATCACGGACTCAGCTGGAAAGCTAAGGTAAATAGCGAAAGAGGCCATCCCTATTGAGCTCTGGCTGTAGACAGCTGAGATGTGGGCTGCTACAGTGCCCAATCACCTTCTGTAGCTCACCCCATAACCCTGTTTGGCATATAGATAGCATATTTATTTCTAGTTTTTCTTGGCTTAATCTATGTCCTCATGTCTTCCACTACTGCTTATTGCAGGAAACGGTCAGAGTCATAGAAGGTCACTGTGTCCCAAGGAATCACTTCTATGTCACCTACATTTCTAAAAGAACCAGCAATGACCTGGAGCTCTGCACTATTTTCCCTGGCATTTCTTTGCATACTGTCATTATAATGACCATTATTCTTTTCTCAGGGAGACATGGTGACTAATAATAACATTATGGAAAAAACAAATGCAACTCATTGAACAAACGGATCCTGTAATTCATATTAATAATTCAAATAAAATGATAAATCTAACTCTCAGGCTCCAAAAGAAAAGAACCTTCAATACATCCTGAACTTGGCCTTCTTGTCAGAAATTTGAAAGCTCTATGGCCTGTTCCCAGCTTGGGCACTTAGGACAGCTGGATGACTTGGAAAGTTGAGCCTTGGCAAGGAGTCTCCTTACCCCTTTAATCAATTTCTCCTTGGTGCTCATTATTGTCTAATTACTCTCCTGTTGTGGATTAACTTGTGTTTCCAAAAAGATATGTGGAAGTCTTAATCTCCAGGACCTATGAATGTGACCTTATTTGGAAATAGGGTCTTTTCAGATGTAATCAAGATAAGATCATACTGGATTAGGGTGGGCCTTAAATCCAATGGCTAGGGTTCTTAAAGGAGAGAGAGATTCGGCACCAAGAAACAGAAGACGCAGAGGGAAAAAGCCTATGTAGAGATGAAGGCAGAGACTGGACCTATGCTGCCACCAACCAAGGATCACTTACAACCACTAGAAGCTAGAAAAGAGTCCTGGAACAGATTCTTCCCTAAAATATCAGAGGGAGCACAGCCATACTGACACTTTGATTTCAAACTCCTAGCCTCTGGAACTGGGAGAGAATAAGTGTCAGTTGTTTTAGGCCACCTAGTCTGTGATAATTTATGAGGGAAGCCCTAAGACACTTAGACACTCCTTCCTTTCCATCTTTTTATGGGAGGAAGAAGAAAGCAGTGCGATTCTCACATCTCTTGATTTTAGCCATGAGTGCATTGTATGAAATTAAAGCAGGACACATGCCTGGAAGATCAGCTGACCCATTAGGCCTTAGCCCTAAAGCAAAAGGAAAGGGAGTGAAACAGTGAGAGTAGAAAATAACTATCATGAAAGAGAGAAGGGATAATGTGAACAAGAATAAGTGCCCATAAAGATCCAATGGTCTACAGGTGAAAATAACTGGGTCAGAAAACATGTATAGTCCCAGATGTCTATATACCTAAATACTGAAAGCATGTAACACAAGGCAGAAAATGCAATTTCATAATACATTGGATGGGACAGGACCTATGAACAGATTATATTTTAAAAGTAGGGGGGAAAAAAAAAGCCCTGAAAGGTAAAAAGGTGAAAGAATGTTGAGTGTCAAGGTGATAAGAAACAGAATGAAAATGTATAAATCTAAGGATAGGAACACATCAGATGAGGAGAGAAAGACAAATACGATGCAACCTACATGGACAAAATAATTGATGTTTGTTTTAACACATGTGATGAAACTGGAGTAGTGAGAAGTTATTGTAATGAGCAGCTTCGACCATTCATACATTTGTTGGAAACGTTATGGGACTAAAGGCAAAGCATCTGATATATTCCTAATTTGCCTCAATGGTAATTTAATCTCCTAGGTTGTTGCAAAAGTGACCAGCAGCAAAATGAAAGTCTAGGAACCTTGGAAGAAAGGGGCTATTATATCATCTCTTTCACTCACTTGACAAATGTTTTGAGTACCATTACATGTATATTTATTTAACATAAAGATAAATTAGGTATGGTTCCTGCCCTCAAGAAACCCACGATTAGGACTGAGTTAGACATGAATATCACAAAAAAATTACAGTATGATTAATGCAATAATGTATACAGTAACCAACTGTTATGAGAAGCATAGAGGAAAACAATCAGGGGTTTAGGTATAACATCCAAGAAAGGAAAGAAGGAGCATAATGAGACCTCTGCCTTAGATGCTAAGAAAGCACATTTTCCAATAAATGTGAAAGGGAAGACAGTTTATGAAGCTTTGAAACTTCTCTTTGTCAGAGAAAGAAGTTTAAGAAATCCTAAATCGGTAGAGTTGCCTGTGGACTCTTTAGCAACAGCTTAGAATTTTAAAGAGAATGTATACAAGATGAAAAACAGTCCCCTTAGAGATAAATTATGTGACAGAACAGTGAGAATGATGTAGAAAAGCCAACACCCTAAATCACCTCCTCCAAAATGCTAAGCCAGTGGGTGTTGGCTGGTTTGTTTGTGTCCAAGTTATGCTCAGAGCAAGGCCTTGGACAAGGAGTGTCTGGGCCTGCTGCTGGTCTGACATGCTTAGGCTGAATCAGGAGTGCACAGAACTCCTCAACTACTACTTGTTCCTATCTTTACGGTCAAGGGAGTGAAAAGGTAGAAAGGGAGAGTTTAGGCCTAGGTGAATAGAGAGACTGTAGGAGAGCCCCTGAGTGCTCTAAATTCTTACAAGACTCTTGAACTCCTGAATCCTGTGAGAGACAACAGGGAGACTGGAAAAGGGAGAAGGAGCTAAAGCAGGCAAATACCATTCTGATCCCAAAAAAGGGAAGGAGGTGGATTAGACAACAGTATCACTGACAGATGCCTAATTCTGGGTGTGTGTTCTCTTTCGACAAGTGGAGTGACTGCCCAAGGCCATATGGCATTAGCTAGGCTGGGATTCAAATCCAGGTCTGTACTCTCTCCAACATACTCTGCTACAATATGAAAAGTATTATTTCTAGAGCTGGCTTTATTTCTAATTTTTGCCTGTGACTTGGGTAGATCATTTTTCTCTCTGAGGCTCAGTTTCCTTATCTGTAAGATAAAGAGACAGAAAATCTCCAGGACTCTCTTCTAACATCCTGACTATGTTTTTCCTTAGATTCTGAACCAGCATGATTCAGCTGCAGTTTGACTTGCCGACCCAGGACCCTTGTCCCTGTGTCTCCATGACTCCCTTTCCTGGAGTCTGGCCTGTGACTACTCACCAGAACTGTGTGTTTATAGGCCCTGTGAATCACTATGCTGTAGCCAAACACAGTCACGTCCACCTGCTTGACCCACAAAGCCAGTGACGTGTCCCGGTCCTCATTCTTAGCTGTGACAATGAACTTGGGGAAAGCGTCTGAGCTTGGCCTGTTTCCTGTAGTACACAGAATGAGTGAGCAGCTGGTCTGGAAGTCAAAAGGGTAGTCATCAAAGGTCAAGTAGTGGCCATAGCCCGAGACAATGCAGGAGGCATCGGTGCGAGCCTGACAGTAGTACAGGCCGCCCTCCTCCATGCAATACTCATCTTCCTTGCAGGAGACGGTCTCACAATGGACGCTGTTGTCTGTGCCGTTGCAATAGCAGAAGATCTGGCAGTCCAAGTCCACCCAGAAGGTCTCATTGGTGGCAAGTTGATGCCCCTCGAAGTTGCAGCCACACTCGCTCCGGGTGACACACTGGTTGCCTTGCAGGGCGTAGCCCTCATCACACTGACACCCCTCAGAGCAGCTGTCCACACAGATGGGGCCCAGGGCCAGAGTCTCACAGGTTTCCGTACATGTCATACATTCCTCAAAATGGCTGTTCTCCGGGCAGTCCAGAGCTACAAGTGGTCAAGGAGAAAACAAGGTTGAGAAAGGGACAGAGGTCAGAGATAGAATGTGAGTGCACTCATTAGCATACAAGTGTGTGCATGCATGTGTATGTATGTATGTGTTGTGTTTGTACAGCGCAAGGAGCTTGATGAATACCATGTCATCCTCATTTGGGGTGATCAAAGGCTCAGAGAAGCCTTCACTCCTGTGCTCCTCTCATGCACTTAGCTTTACATGTAGAAGATTTCAAGACTGTGAGACTGTATTGAGCTCTTGCCACATGCAAGACACTGTTCTAAATACTTTAGTGTAACCTTTCTCAACAACCTGGAAAGTAAGAAAAGTTTTATCATCTGTATCTTATAGATGAAAAAACTTAAATTTGGTGACTTAACCCAGCTAATAAGTACTGGAGAGAGATTTGGATCCAGATGTTCTAACTATAAGTCTTCTGACTCAAAACCCTGGATAAAGAGTGTGCTGGAGAGAACAAGTGCTGTGGGTACCATCTCTGAGCTTTGGTTTCTTCTTTTATTAAACAAGGACAATATTTACCTAGCCAAGTTGTTCTGAGGATTAACAAATGAATTTAATAAGTCTACAGTAGATCTCAATAAAATTATGCCCTTTCCCTTCTTTACACTTCCTTCTATTATAAATAGGCTTTATTTAGGTATTTTTACTCTACAAAATGATCTTTCCCTTTGTCTTTCATTTCTCTGATCTGCCACTTTCTGACCTCTTCTATTTTCTCACCACCCTCTGCACATGGTCACCTCCACCTCCTTTGCTCACACTCTTTTTATAATCTATATGGCTCTCACAAAGCCAAGTTCTACCCATCCTTCAAGTTTCATTTCAAACTGCACTTCTGCCCAGAAGTCTTTCTCGATAGATCAAGTTTTTGAGTCACGAAGCATAGTACATAAAAAGATAACAGCACATGTTGCTCACCATGGAATTCCAGGTAACCTTCTCATTCTCTTTATCATTTTAATTTGCCAAAGTTTGACATGAGCAGAGATGAATCCAGGAGCAGAGAAGAAATCTACCTACAAATTTGTGTAGTCTAAAGATCTGGGAAGGTCCCCACCATCTCTTGGGAGAATAAGATCTTGCATTTAAAACTCTCTTTAGCTCTAATGCATATTAACACTCTTTAATGGTATTTCAGAATCCGAGAACACAAAGGATGATACAGAGAATTAAATTGCATGGTAATAATAGCTCTGCTGGCAAGTATCAACTCAACAGACCTGTACCATGTACTGAAAGCGATCATTTTTTTCTCTGGGCTAAAGGACTACCTCCATTCCCATTGACTAAAACACCACACAGCTTTGGCGTTGAAGGCTAGTTTAGCACTGATAAAAATATGTCTGTATAGAGGGATTTTCACATTTGTCTCTACATTATGAACATTATAACATTTACTGCAGGTTTATGGTGATAACAAATAACATGACTTATTTAAATGGCTCTCGCTTTATGACTTATCGTGTTGTCTGAATTTGTCTGAAAGTCTTGGACATAGAGACACGAAGTAATAAACTTCCCCTGGCCCCTGAAATGCCTCTGTGAAATTGTTTAATTGGGCAGACTGGCTCTGCCTACAAGAGGGCTGGTTAAATATATCTGAACACAGAAATTGTGGTTGTCTCTTGCTAGGCCCAAGGAAGACTGTGTTCCTGCTTTGCAACTATTGCCCAGTCTAATTCCCACTCTGTAAGACCCTGACCAGATTAACCCCTTAGTATCCAGAGACTTGATTAATCAAATGTGCATTCTCCAGTACTTCTCCCAGACCCATGTACACAAGGTCTGGATGAGACATATTGTAAGATGTCTCAAATTTGAGCCCTGGCCCACTGCCCGAAAAAGCCATGTCCCATGTGGATGCTTCTGTCCACATGTCTCTCTCTAAAAAAGGCCCTCACAAGAGTGCAGACCCCGATGAAGGATGATGAGAAGCTATTCTTAGCAGCCATCACACCAGGAAAAGAGAGACTCATCACCATCCCACTACACTTACTTTACACAAATAATGCCACCAAACTGTGCTCTCTGCAGTACAAAAAAGCAACCCAGAAACACTTCTTGATAGGCAGAAGTTCATAGTCCAACATAATGGCACGGACACAGCCTAACAACAAACTAGATTTGGTATGGGGTAAACTCAGTAATCCCATGCCATGAATGAATTACACCTAGAAAGCTGAGTGAGGGAGAAGGAACAGAGGTTATATTAGATAAACTAGAGATAGGACAAAGGATTATGAGGAAATTAGATTAAAAAGAAGGCTTTGGGAAAATATTACAAGGTTTCACTAGATGTGGTGGTCAATAGAGCCTTGGAGCCTCTCTCTCTGAAGGTGACTTTATGAAAAGGGAATGCTCCCAGAATTCTGGCTTTAGGATTCACAGCACCTGCTATTAGTCTCTCTCAAGGGTGGTTAAGGTTCGCCAGGGATATAACCACCCTTTTCTGAGATGACAGCCACCAAATGCTCCACGTGTACCTTGAACTTACAAAGCTCAGATTTAAAAAAATGAGTGTGTGATTGTGCATGTGTGTGTGTTAGTTCTTAGCTCTAGGATGTTTCTGTTGAAAAGGCTTAGAGGTAAAGCAAGAATACTCCAATAGCAATGCGTAAGCCTCACCCAGATCTTGGTTTCTAATAACATTCCCCAAAAAAAGGAATCAGGGCTTCTTGGAGTAGCAGTTGATTCTAGTCTCAGACAGGGGAAAGTTAAGAAATGAGTATGGGGCATTTTGCCATGCCAGAAAGCAAGCAAATGACAGAGACATGCCAAAAGGACATGGGAGGCAATTTAAAGGGGCTCCCACCGGCCAATTCTGGAACAAATTTAACATTAAGATAATTATCGAATGCAATATGAAGTAGAAATCATTTAAAAAATTAAAAATTTGTGTGTCTATATTGATAAGATAGATGATTGAGATAGATAAATGCATAGATGGATGGATAGGTGAAAGGCAGAAAGGCAGAAGAGAAGGGAGGGTTCTTGTTTACAGTAGAATGACATACGCTGACTAATAAAGGAAATATAAACTTAATTATTTAAGTGCAATTTACTTTCAAATGGAGAGAGAGAGTGAGAGAAAATGGAAAGCAAATGGGGCAAAATGCTAACAACAGTTTAATCTTGGTAAAGGGTATACGGATATTCTTGCAACTTTTCTGTAACTTTGAAATTATTTTAAAATAAAAAGTTTTAAAAATAAATCTAGATAAAAAGATAACAGAAGAGAGATAGACATATGTAGAGGATAGACCCTTAATGGTGGCATTGGTTCTTTTTGGTGGGAATGGGATGGGTGTTGAAATCCAGGTTGAGCAGTCCTTGCTTCAGGTGTGGGTCCCACTCTCCCAGCCATTCCTTCTATCCTTCCACATTACTCCTCCCTGCGGCCTTCCAAATAACCAAGGGTGTCATATGGCAGGTCTTCCTAGCAATTATTCTAATTATTACTTGACCTACTGAGAGAGGTCAGATACTCTGGGGACAAAATTAAAAAAAAACAGCAATATGCAACTCTCTTAATAGCCATTGCCAAGCTTGCCCCAGGGCTCAGTGTTAACCCTATTCTATGAAAGTCATCCTGACTAATTACCTTCTAGTGAAATGAATTGGGCCCTTCTTTGCACCGAGGGAGCCATCACAAAGTTTGCATCATGACACGTGTTAGATAAAACCATCAGTCAAAAGGATGGCAAACTGTTCTACAATGAAGATATATTAGGTAATTACAAACAAATATAAAGGTGAGAAACAATTTGGTTTAGGGTGATGGACCTTCCAGAGGACATCTCAGACTAGGAAAGGTGTATACAGGAATTAGATTGTCCTTGAGTTCAATTCCAGCAGGAAGAGAAGTCCTGAGGAAGAAGATCCAGTATTTCATTTATTCCACCACCACCCAGTTGACCTCCCCCATAATGTAGCCCACACTTACGGCAGAAGTCATAGGTTCGCCAGGGGCCCACCTCCACATCAGCATTCTTGCAAGCACTTGCATACCGGGCCACAGAGTCACAGAGTTCTGACTCATTGCCTCCGCTCTGGCACAAGCGAAAAAGGCAGGTGCGGTAGTAGGCGGTGACATTGACCACCCCATGGCACTCTAAAAAGGAGCTGTTGTAGGGGTCATTGATGATGCCACACCTGGAGCGGCTCCGATAAAATTTGAGCAGCTCTGAGTCATTGTTGCAGGCCTTCAGCAGGTCTCCACACTCCCCATTGCAGATCTCCTCAAAAGTTGTCCAGCTTTCCAGGAATACTGCCAGGTTATCTGTGCACTTGCCATTGGGGAGACAGAACTCATCGCTAGCATTAGCATTGAAGAAGCCACACAAGCCCCCAGTGCAATTAAAGTAAGTGGTGGAGAGCCGGATGTACAGCAGACCTGTGTCTGAATATTGGACGCTCACAATGCCTCTGGATTCTACTGTAGTACTGTTTTTGTTTTGATAAATTTCCAGCTTCCCGGAAGGATGGAAAAAAGGTAATTCCACTTCCTGACCATTCAACTGAAAAATTAAATTACTATCATCAATCCCAGCTACACACAGAGTACCCACAATTTCCCAGGCTATGAAACAAAGACAAGGCTTAGCCTTAGGACTAGCCTTTTGAGAACTGTCAAGAAACTGGAGGTCTGTAGAAACCACACAGATACCACCTGTTCATTCATGGGTATCTTTGTTCTTTTATCTCTAAACTTCTCTGATTCAACACATTTGCTGTTTATTTCAGTATGTATGAGACTTTAAGCTAGCCTAAAACAAAATTTAAATGTGAGCAAACTTGTCTTATATATGTGGCTTCCTCCTGCTGCCTGACACCTTTTCACAGACAACTAACTCTCCTTCTTCCTCACCTTTCTGGTTCCTTCCTTTCCCTTCAAATCATACTTTTTCTGTGTCCCAGCCCCTTGGTGGCATATAATATATACCTAATTATCTAGCTGTCCATTTACCTATGTACCTCTTACTATTCTTTTAATAAACTAATCTCTGCTGGTGTATCAATAGAATGAAAACATGGCCCTTTCAGTTTGTGCATGTGTGTTTTATTACATCTTTGAACATTAACTTTTATTTTCTTAATTATATTTCATGTGATATTAGGAAATGCACGTTAAACTGGGAAAAGGGAGATCCACCCTCTCTGTGTATTCCCAACTCTGCTATTATTTAGCTTGAGGCCCACATCCCTGATGTAGCCCTTCGGCATCTTCATGTGAAAACAAGGAGTCTGGATGCCTAATCCTGGGTATTTTAGATAAAATCAGAGGGGCAGGAGGCACCATGGCAGGCACCCTTTGCGTTACCCCATATGGATTCCCAGGGTAAAGAGCACAGGCTCTGGAGTCAGTCTGCCCAGGCCTGACTCCCATTCTATGGCTGTGTGTCCTTGAGGAAGTTACTTAACCTCTCTGTGCCTCAGTTTTCTCATCTGTAAAATAAGGACAATAATATATACCTCATAAGATTAAATGTGACACTCCTTAGAATAGTGCTTGGCACATAGTAAACATCCTATGAGTATTTGTTATTATGGAGAGCCAGTCCTGCTATACCTGTCTAATCTGAAAATTCCCAGCTTCACTCCATTTCTCCACTTGTTGGACTTTTTATTTGGAGCTGATATTTAGGAAATGTTCTCATTTTGGAGTCATTGCCTTCCTAGCATTCACTCCTGATCAGAGGCAGAAAGGCAGATCTGAAAAATATGGCTCCTTCACTTGCATGACTAATGGGAAAACCCTCAAGGGAAGCAGGAGTCTTACCTTGACTTCTGAAGCCCCGACTCCTCCTATCTTAACCTCCTGGTTGGCTACTAGGATCCGAAGACCTCGCAGCCAGGCAGGCCCTGCATCTGGTTTCTTCTTGTTGATGTCTATTTCCAAGTACTCTGGCCTCTCAGGGCAGGTTTTGAGCAGCGTATAGGAGAACTCGGAGGGGAAGGTGTAGGCGGCTCCGTCAAAGGTGTGTAGCACCTGATTCTGGCTGAGCAGGCACACGGTCTCGCGCTTGGGGAAGCAGCCCCGGTAGCCGTCCTCCACAGCGCACACCTCTCCGCCCCGGCAGGTCTTGTTGAAGCAGTACACATCGCCGCCCTCCTCGCATAGGCACTGCACTGTGCAGTTGGCTGTGGCCCAGAAAAATTCCCCCATGGCGTAGTAGTGTCCATCGAATTCACAGCCACACTTGTGCAGCGGGACACACTGGCTGGTGCTGAGGACAAAGCCTTCATTACATTCGCATCCCTCTGTGCATGGCATGGCACAGTTCTGAGAGGCCGTCAGGTCTGAGCACGTGTCAGGACAGCTGCTGGTGCACACGGAATAGTGGCTGAAGCTCGGACACTGCACAATGGACACTGACGTGGGGTAGAGAAGAGAGTATGACAACAAGGTCAATGACCCAGGTGTTAACAGCCAGAAGCCACCACGCACAGGAGTCTGGCGGAAGAGTGCTCCCTCCATTTAGCTCCTAGAGTGAGTGCCAAGCAGCCACTGGTTTTGGGAAGAGAGACTTGAAGTTGCATCTGTAGAAACCAGCTCAAGGGCTTTCCTAATAACTACTGAGCAATGTGATTGACTTGTGAACTTTGACTCTCATTTGACCATCGAGATCTTCAACTGGGGGACATATAAGTTGTTTCGATTTTAAAGAGCATGGCCCATTATTAGGAGGAAATAACTCCAAATTGCAGGAGAACTTAGAAATGTAACTATTAGAGGAATAATTTGAAAACATGAAATTTCTAACAGGAAGGTACTTAAAATACCTGAGTGACCAAAGAAAATTGTGAAAATGAATTCTCTGGGATATTAAAAATAAAAAGGAATCTGGCTATCTGAAAAGAACCTGTGTGCCTGTTCTACCAGAAGATTTGATTCAAATTAGAACTAGATGCCTTCTGAAGGCCCTTCTTGCCTTAGAAACCTTCAATTCTTATTTTAAGAACATCTGAATCTATGTAAATGTTTTGATCTAGTTGAATCCGACAAGTAAGGTCTCAAGGGACTGATAAACTAGCTCTCCAATTTAAATATGATTTATACCACTGACCTTAGAGAAGAGAGAGGGAGAGAGGGAGGTAGGGAGAGATTGAGGAAGAGAGAGGGAGAGGAATGTGGAAGATAGGAAAGCAGTACTACTAGAGAAAAATATAGTTTATACAAGGATCAAAGAGAAGCTATATTCAGTCTCAACTTGAGTCAAGATTTGGTTGTTCCAGTCATAATAGAGGCTGGTCAGTTGCAAGGAGAAAAATACACTGTCTTTTAATAATTTGACCAATATTCAAAGAATTGAATCTGTTACATGATGACTTATGTGAATCCAACCTATACTGATAGAATTAAAATCTTCCTCTGGTCTTGGAACTTAAATAAATTTTTAAATCTTCTCAATTCCATAGTGCTTCTCAAATGCATGGTATATATTTTCTCTTTGCTCATATGGAGAAAAACAAGGACCAGAAAAGAAATAAAGTTCCAAGAAGCTGTTTTTTGTTGGCCTGTTTTAAAAATTCACATAACTAAGAAAAGATAGAGAGATTTAAGTGAGAGAGAAGGGGAGGGGTGGGGGAAGCAAAATAACTAAGTGGTATGAAACACTTAATTCAAAAGTATAACTCAAAAGATACTGAGTCAGGGCTTTTCCTAACCACTTAGCATTTCAGAAAAAGGGCTTCTTTCCTGGTATGCTATACTTTCCATCTGCCACTAGCAGCAGCAGGTCACCCAAAATGCTGCAGGGCAAGAGACACAAAACCTAAACTGGCTGAAAATGGAGAAGAGTGAGCCAAGGAACAAATGCTGTCGGTTCCACTCGGAGTTGAATTACTTTTCCAAAGCCTGGTTTTGCTTACCCGGGCCAATGTTTGCATTTACTAAACAGCCACAAAGATAGCTACCTACACCTCTGAAAACCCCACCTCCTTGCTCAACTCTGGGACTTCCATGCCCTGCTTCAGCCCTCCCTCCGGCCAAGCATTTCCTGCTATGCATTTCATGTTTCCAGGCCATTTATGCTCATCAGTGGTTTCTCGTTTTCTGGCTATGATATTGGGTGGGGAAAAAAATAAAGATCCTTTTACAGTTCATTCTTCATAGTTTCTGACATTTCAACCTCACTTTCACTGTTAGACAATTTGTCTTAACAAGGAAATTTTTGAGGAGCCCAGAAATACTCTCCCTGCCCCCCTGCACAAGAGCGGCCTTTCATTTGGATGGGATGCCAGCTTACCACACCCAGTCTGCATTCGCCAGTCTCCAATTGGAATACCAAGGGCTTGGCACACAAGGGCATAGGCCTGGATGGCTTGACAGAGGAGTGTCCCGTTGTCCCTCACACTGCATAGGTCATACACGCAGCTGTGCACAAAGGCTGTGGGATCCACGACAGTGCCACATTCCCACAGGGGACCATCCGTCTTATTGAGGAAACCACAGTAGTCGGAGCCAAAGTAGAGGGCCTCGGTGATAGCATCGCATTGGGTGCAGTTGTCCATACAGCCTGAGTCACACTTCCACTCGGCATGGTAGACTCGCCAGCTCTCTCCTAGATCCAGGACAGACATGGCTGGTCGACCGTCCGGGCGGAGGAAATCATCCAGCGGGTTTTTATTGTAGTTCCCACAGAGCCCACACGTGGAGTTTATATAAGAGCCTGGGATGGAAATGGAGGCATAGTGCTGGCCATCAAATGTTACTAAAAGCCCAAAATCTGTTTCCACGGCAGTAGACATGCCACTCTGGTAGATTTTCACTGTCCCCAAGTCTAAGGTGATGGGCAAAGAAGTCACTAGGTCATTAACCTGCCAACAACAGTAATAGTAAAAGGTCGATGAGCAGGTTCCAAGGCAATGGGTCCAACTGAGATCAGGAAAGTGAAGCAAGGCAACTCAGTGCTCCAGAGAGAACACCCTTCCCCGCCTCAAACTTCCTGGGCTCTAATGGGCTTGCCTCCTATTAAGGCAGAGGCCTGGATGAACCCCTGAGAGCAGGCCGAGTATTGTGCATTTAAACTGTGACACATGTATTACTAGCACCACTCTGGACTCCTCTGGGGACCAGGTGGTTGTCAACTCTCCCTGCTGGCTCTAGAGCTAGTTTTAAGTCTCTTCTTGAAAGACTAGTTACCTCACTTTTTCTCTTTATTCTTCTAAATCTATTCCTTAAATCACAGCTTAAGTCACATATTTTCCATTCCCCCCTCAATGTCTTTAGCACTCCCTTATCCCTCCTCCCAGCTGAAGTGTATACTATAAACCATTCCCCACATTTAGTACTGAGGCTACCTTGGTATTATTCTCTGACTATTTCACCCAGCCACTTCCTGATACCAGAACCATTTCCTGGAATCATTGACAACAACAAATCTGAACACCTACTGGGTACATAGCACTATGTAAGGTGCTGAGAAATACAGAATTAAAAAAATAATCACCTCTGCTCCTCATGAGCTCTCAGTCTACTGAGGAAGAGAGTTACAAATGACATTTATAATATACTATAATATAAAATATATATAATATAATATATATTTTAAATATGTGTTAATAGGTGAGGCAATGAGAGAACAGTAAATGAACACTTCATCTAGCCTGTGGAAGTCACATAAAGCTTTTTAGAGGCAATTAAGTCTGACTTGGGTCTTTAAAAATAAGCAGAAGTGGCAAAAGGAAGAATGAGGGGCAGGGAATTCCAGGACAAAAGAATAAAGGCAGGGTGGTTACAGTCATCAGGGTGGTACTGGACTGCAGAGGGAAGGGGTAGACAGAGATATAGCAGGAGATATGGGTGAGGTCCATTCATTCATAGAATACTGATTT
The DNA here is from genome assembly GCF_902729225.1 of Pteropus medius. Taxonomy (NCBI): domain Eukaryota; kingdom Metazoa; phylum Chordata; class Mammalia; order Chiroptera; family Pteropodidae; genus Pteropus; species Pteropus medius. The sequence goes on along the minus strand of NW_024350327.1, from coordinate 705,995 downwards.
AGCTTTTTTTGTATATAAAGCACTGTTCTAAGAGCTGGGAATTAGTAACAAGCAAAAAATCCCTGAGTCATGGAATTTATATTTCAGGTGAGAAAACCAACAACAAACAAAATAAATAGGTAAAATATATAAATATGTTGAAAAAGTGTTCTGCAGAAAAATAAAGCAGGGAATGTGGATTGAGAGTTCTAGGGAAGGGGTTTTCTAATTTTAAATAGGATGGTCAAAGAAGACCTCACTGGAAAGGGGACATTTGAGGTGTCCATGCTGTTATCTTGGGGAAGAGTGGCTTGCACAGATTGGATAGCCAGGCCCTAAGGTGAAGCGTGCCAGGGCACTCCCAGAACCTCAAGGGGCCAGTGTGTCTGGAGCAGAGAGAGCAAGGAAAAGGTAGAGGTAGATGATGTCAGAAAGATAAGAAGAGCCAGAACAGGTAGGGTCTTTCAGCCATTGTGAAGACTTTGGCTTTGACTGAGTTAAGAGGATGTCTAGAGCAAAAGATCGACATGATCTGACTTGCGTTTTTAGAGAATCACTCTGGTGTCTGTGCTGGGAATAGGCCTTGGAGGGCCTTTGAAGTCACGTTTTAAAACAAAACAAAACAAAGCAAAACAAAATTCCATAAACAAACAAACAAAAAAGAAAAAAAAACAAATAAAACAACTTGGATTTCTCTTCTGTAGGTAGAGCCCCAAAATGTTTTAAATGAGGAAATGGCAGAGACATACTTGCATTTTAGAAAGTCCATTCTGACCAGCATGAAGGACTCATTGAAGTATGTCAAAATTAGAAGCAGAGAAACCAGACAGGCAACTGCTGCTACAATACAGGAGTGATAGAAGATGGAGACAAACTACAAATGGACATGGAGATGGAGGGATGAGCTCATGGAGTACACTCAGCAGGTCCTGGTAGGTTTTCGCAGTGGGGAATGAGAAATGGAGGAAAAATCAAGAGTGCATCTCAAAAGTCTAGCTCACCTGAGCAGGTGGCTTAATAAGACTCCAAAAGAGAAAGACCGATTTTTTTCTTTTTCCTAGCGAATGTGCTAGCACCTATAGACATCACATTTGTGGGCTAGGATTGAATGGCTAGTCCCGCTGGAACTGACTATAACTGCACACAGGCTTTCCAAGCTACCTGATGCATACTGATTTCTGGCACATGAGAAGGACAAGGATCTTCAGTGCCACTATTGTTGCTACTTTATGAGTTGTCTAAGAGGTAAGACAACAGCCTGTCTAAGCATTGCCTCCAAGATTTACCATGGCGGATATCATGTACAATTCTTTGTTTCTAGAGATTAGTAAGACTTAAGGGGGAAAGGGGACAAAAAAAAAATATGCTTGAGAAATAAGCCATCTTACAGAGAGGTAAAAGTAAAAAGTAAAACCTAGGAGTTGATTAATTTATCTGTATTTCCTAGGTAGCAGGTCGGCTAACGAGCGTGAAAGAAGTCATACTATAAGGAAAGTTAACCAGCAAGAGCCCTAGATGATTACTAGGTATTGTTCTATGCTGATGTGTAGAAAATGAGATCTTGTCCAAGGCTGGTATAATTGTAAATGCCAAATACAGCTGACCCTTGAACAACATGGGTTTGAACTGTGCGGATCCACTTACATGAGGATTTTTTTCAGTAGGTAAATGTACTTTCTCTTCTTTATGATTTTCTTAACATTTTTTTTCTAGCTTACTTTAGTGAAAGAAAAGAGTATATAGTATATATAACATACGAAATACATGCTTATGTTATTCGTAAGGCTTCCAGTCAACAGGAGGCTATTGGTAGTTAAGTTTTTGGAGAATCAAAAGTTATTTGCAAATTTTTGATTGTGCAGGGGGTTGGCGCCCCCTGCATTGTTTAAGGGTATATCCACTGTTGAATGTGCTCCTTTCCTTTCACTTAAGCTCCCGCTAACAAAAGGCAGTCTTTTTTTCTCAGAAATCATGGAGTAGACTGTCTCTGGATATTGCAACAGTCCCCACTAGTTTCCCTGCATTAAATCTTGTCCCACTCAGACTAACTTTATCTCTAGGCCAACCATAGGGACCAGTACTTCAGTTTATACCTTTTTTCCTGGTGTAAGTGTTCCCCTTTCACTCTTACATGTGTCTCAGTTTAAACCACAAATTATAAGGTCCTTGTGGTTCTAGCTCATAGTGCTCAGAGTAGAAACTCCCAGAGAACTCTTACCCCAACACATGAATCTTAATTCATTCCTTTGGTCCTAGTCCTCAACTCATGATTAATCTCAACTCTTTGTTTCCCTTCTTTCCCTGTATTCTAATCATTTATCTCTTTGATGGTATCTCTCCCTGGATGTGGGCGTGGGCATGGGCATGGTTAGGGGAGAGAAGTAGAATCTTAGGAACATAGGTCTTAGAATGGAAAGAGATTTCAGTGGGAATGGCAATGTGGTAATGAGCAAGTACTGAGTGTCTACTGTGTGCCAACCTTTGTACTAGATGTCACACACATGGCTATTCTATTTCATTCTCATGACAACCTTAGAAGGTCTTTATCATCTCCTCCTTTTGTAGATGAGGAAATTAAAGTTTAGGGCTTGCATGAATTATAGTTAACAGGGCCTAAATGTCACTGATTGGGCTCCAAAGCCATGCTCTCTCCATTACTCCCTGCTGCCTCTATCCCAGTGCTGGGTAGAGGTAATCAAGTCCAAACCACAGCCCCAGAGCCCTGCCTCTTTGACACTATCATCCCATTTTATACATAGAGAAAATAAAGCTCAAAAAGGCTCTCTGCTGGCAGTGGTGGCACAGGAATTGAGCAGCTCTGACTCCAGAGTCCAAGAGCTCTTCCACCATGTGCTGATCGGCCTTGGCACTTTTTCCCTGGAGCCCCTTAAACTACTAGGTTTATCTGGGGAAGAAACAGGAAAACTACTAAGTGTTAGCTAGAAGGAGATGTTTATTACATGTGAATTTTATCTGGCTTTCTTTGGTTCCCATTAGCATATATAATCCTATGTTATTTATTTTGTTACTTGAGAACAGTTTAAAGGGAGGAGGGCATATATGGAATCCACTTTCTAACACCAACATGCAGAGAAAGGTGACCTCTAGTTGGCAAGAACAGATCGTAGTAGCAGCGGTGCCTGGCTTGGCCCAGTGTGTCTGAAGAAGTCAGTTGCCTTGCAGGCATATTGGGCTCCTTCTTGCTTCCTATCCCAATTTCACCCTGTGTGGGAACTCTGCCATTCTCCAAGCCACCCCCAACCCCAGCAGAGTAGGCATATTCAGAGACACTTGGAAGCCATTTAGCTTGCAGCTGGAGTCACGTGACTTTCTTTTAAAACATTTACATTCACATTCATATCTCTCTGCTGCTGCAGAAAATTGAGGAATCCATGCCCTGTACTTCGATGATGAAAAAAAGCCACGCAAAATTAGCAGAGCTGCAGTTCCTGAAAAGAATGGCAGTGCCCCTTCCTTCTAAAAACGTCTGACTGTGAGTGCAAAAAAATTTTAATCAAAATGGAAAGTAGGAATAAAGCACAAAGCTTTCTTTTCTATAGATGTTATACATATCATCCTCACAATACAGGAAGTAGAGGAAAGCTAGTAAACATTCTTCTAGCTTGAAAATGTTAGTATCTACAGGGATAAGTATAGTGAGTGCTCAAAAGCACAATATAAAATTAAAGGAGAAAAACTCCAAACTTCTGTACCCGAACTCTTACCTTTGATTTGAAATATAGAACTGTCCCTAGGGAGACTAACCAAATAACAAGGAAAACTGGAATTTCAATCACAGTAATAGCTCACTTTTCTAATTGTGACACTGATAAACCTAGGAAGAGCAGAACCAGAAAAAGTGAAATTAGTTCCCCAGTTCTGCCTTTTGTTGAACATGCTGCATCTATTAAAACTACAATACATTGTTAAAAAGAAAGAAATCCCTGCATTGGCATCGGTTCTCTTTGTAATCTTTATGATGACCTCCATGCTTGGGAATTAAGGATTGCACAGGGTTGCAGCAATCAATCCCTTGTGGTCCTGGTTATTATATGATTGCTTGAATAAATACATGGTTGCAACAAGGTCTTCATTAACATTATGAAAATTAGAGCCTCCACATATTGAGTAATTGCTAGTGGCTTTTTGCTCTTCCTCTTTTGTCAATGCTCCTGCTTGAAATCCAGGTTGACAGTGACAGAGATTATTTGCATATGCTAAAAAGACCAACAGAGAGCCATGTCCTTTTCTCTTATTTCCAGCAGAAGTGGGCAATTCTGTTAGAGGGGTGTTTGGGCAAAGCTTTCATGGGACCTTCCTCCCCAGGTTTCAGTACAGAAGTCACTAAGCCCTCTCCAGGTGCTTGCACAGACAGTACCTCTGGAAACACAGATCAATTTGAAGTTTTCTCTGAGAATGAGGCAGCAGCTCTAGGGCAAACAGGACAGGGGTGAGGATTGTTAATGAAAGGCTATACTGAATTATGGGTTTGTACTTTGTGTTTACACCAGCTCCAGGGCATGGCTCTGTGGCTACCATTGTTTCAAGTCAGGTACATGACAAACTGAACTTACCACTTGTCCCAGTTACTGTCGAGTTTGAATGTTTGCGTGTATATATGTGTGTACATCAGTGTTTATGAAGGAACCAGGAATGTAAATGTACTTTAAGATAAACAGAAGATAGATGTGTCAAAGAGGGAGCTTAGATTATCTCTCGTACAATAAAATTTAGCTTAGTAAAGAATTTTACAAGGTATTTGCAAGGCAGAAAGAGCAGTGAATCTCTTTGGTACAAACAGTAAATAGCAGAACCAGTAGATCTAGGCAAGTCTTCCCCAGGCTAAAAACTCTCCAGCTTCTCCATCTCCCTGTGAAGGATGGAGAGGGTCTCACCTTGACTTTTCCATAGCTTCCTTTGGGGATGAGAATCTTGTAGCCATTCACCTCCACAGAGAGCTCCTTCACCCAAGAGACAGCTGAGCCCCCACGGTGCTCATTCTTGGCCTCCACACTGAAGAAGGGGAGGCTGGAAGTCTGCAAACACTGCCGTGCCAACAGATAGGCACATGACCCTTGGAAGTGAAAGAGGAAGCCATCGAAAGTGTGATAGTGAGGCTCCCCGAACACTACGCACGTACTGGTCTCCATGGGGCTGCAGTAGAAGAATTTGCCTTTGGGTTCGCACATTTCGTAGGGGCTACAAGAGGCCTCCTGGCAGTAGATCTCATTATTGAAATCCAGACAGCGGCACTTGATGGTGCAGTTCAGATCATCCCAAAACACTTCCCCTCGCCGAAGGAACTGTCCTGAGGAATAATGACATTAGAGCCAACATTTATTGAGCACTTACCCTCTGTGCCAGGCATTGGGTAAATGTTTGACTTGCATTATATCATTTAATCCACAAAAGAACCCTAGGACATATGTATTGTTGCTCTCACTTGACAAGTGATGAACAGGTTTCAGAGAAATTAAATAATTCATCCAAGATCACTCGGCACCTCAGTGGTGAAGCTAGGATTCCAAGGGAGTCTGTCTGAATCCAATCTAAGCTTTTGGCATAATATTTTCCATGCTAATGAACACACTCTCATACAAGGAAAGACACACTGTCTTAATCTATGAGTGAGACTATGACACCCAGGAGTCATACCCTTTCTTTCAGCAATAACAGAAAGGATATTCCAAAAGAAGGCACAGTTTACTCAGGTTACTCAGCAACACCGTTCACTTGTTCACTTATCCACTCATTCAGCAAACATTTGTTGGAAGCCCATTATGTGCCAGAAAGGGTCAATAGGATAAATCAGGAGTCAGACCTACAAATTTAAATCCCAGTCTTCCTGGGAAGATTTTAGAAAAGGCTGACCTCTGGTTTGGAACATTCCAGGGCTCATAAATCCTGCAGATGTTGCAGACAACTTACAACTACATAAGTTATCTTCTCTCTTGCTCTAGGACTTGTGCAATTCCAGTACGTCTCTCTCTTTATCCACTGACAGAAGTTCTTAACAGAATCTGGGTCAGGAGCACAAGGTGGAGGGGGAGAGGAATGCTTTAAAGGGAAGTGCTCATTTTAAAAATATTAATTACCATTTATTTGGTAGATAATCTGTTGTTAAAACCATTTCCCTAAATAAATGCTCTCCCCCATCAAAAATTTTAAAATTTGCCAGTTGTTTATATCAACCTTCAATTGAAATAGTCTTTGTTTGGGGATCAGAGTCAAGAGAACTGAACAATGGCCACAACTCTGCAACCAATTTCTATTACTACTGACTTAACTTCCATCTGTCTCAGTTTTCTAACCTGTAAAATGTGGACAATGCTATTTTCTCATCCCTGCCTCATGGGGAACAGTGATGCTATAAAAATTTGGCACACATTGATAGATAAAAGGGCATTTATAAACTGAGAATTTTACAACTGTCTAAAAAGGAAAGTATCAAAGATACAACATTGAGAAATGTAAATAACGTCATAGACCAGGAGTAACTATAGTGTGAAACTGTAGTCTGAAAAGGTTTTTTATGTTTTTATAAAACTGAATAGCACAAGACTGCAAGACTAACCCAAGCAGAAAGCATGGGTGCCTCAGTAACAGTTCTTTCTATCTCTGTCAGCAGGAACAGTTATGTCTAAACAAGCAATTACGTTTCATACTTGTTAAGAATAGGGCCCTAAAATGGGATAATAAATTTATTCACATTCCTAGTAGGTCATATGCATCAGCTCTGAAAAAAAGGCCCTTCAAACCTCAAAAATATTTGGCACTAGTCCAGGTTGAATATATTGTAACAGCCTCCACTGTAATTTCCAGTCTCTGCTTTTTCAGGTTTCCAATAAATGAGAGGAAAACGCCTTTGAATAGAGGAAGTTTGGCCCAAAAGGTAGACTCTCTGAGAATATTTTGCTTGTGAAATGATGATATAATAAATCAGCTCCATGCAGTAGCTCTTCCCTTGCTATTACCCAGGACAAATCTCAGTCTCTTTGGATTGATGTATGTCCAGTGGCACATGAAATACATAGCAGTCTATATAAGGATATTGAATTTGTCCTGTATATGAAACCCAAACCCATAACTCAGGAGGAAAAGAATGAAGCTAAACTGGGGACTTAGCACATAGCTGGCATCTGACCAATTCCACAGCTCTGCAAGCCAATACTTTCAGTTACCACAGCATTTCATTCCCAGGACTCAAGCGAGAAGCTGTCACTGGGCACTTACGTTGCACGGCCACAGCCAGTCAGCTCTGTAATGCTTGGACAAAGGAGAGAGGCATTGGGTAGGTCTCTAGTCCAGGGAGAGAGATAATGGGATGTTGGTTTGGTATCTTTCACAGACTTTGAGTGAAGCATATTTACATTCTACATGGGAGGAGAGTATAGTCTCTGAAAACCTGGTGAGCTTTGGAGCTAGATTCTTTTCTGTCCAGTTTAATACTGGCTTAGTTCTAAAACATATGTTTGCTATTCTGAACATGGAGGACTTTACAGAATCTACAGAGGCAAAGATGCCCAGGCAAACCATTTTCACAAAAAGACCTTTCCTTAAAGCATAGGCAGAAGTTTGATAAGCCTGACCACAATGCAAGGACTTGGAGAAGAGGGAGTGGGGATTTCAGACCAGGTTAAGATGGCTTTTCTGTTTATTATACAAACTGAAGTTCTATATATTATACAACCCTGAGGTCCCCTGGGATTGCCGAGACACACAGATCACCAGGCAAGGCCTTCTCTCTGAGGAGGACAGGAGACTACCTGAAACCTTTATGCCAATGTAAAACTTTTTCATAGATCTGGAAACATTTTCCCCAGGGTTATCTTCTGTACTTTTCCGCAATACCCTGCACTCATGTCTATCATACTATGCCTTAAACTGTATCATCATTTCTGTGGCTGACTTCTTTACCATAGTGTTGTCATAGAAGGCTGGAGCGCCTTCATCTTTAGCACCTAACAGAGTGGCTAGCACCTAACTGGGGCTCTCGAAATGTTCTTTGGAAAGATACGATGGCTGGATGGCTGAACTGATGAGTGGGTAGATGATTATTGTTGCTATAGCCTTCACTCCTAGAAGTAGAAATTTTAAAAGAAATCTTGTTTTCAGAATGCTTTTAGACACATAAAAAGAGAGAATCTATAAATCAGGATGTTCCTGTGAGAGTCCTGGTTTGTTTTGCACATCCAAATAGGTTTTGATAGTTCAGAGAAGGCTCCAAACTTTGGATGTCAAAGTAAAGAAAACTCACCAAGGTTCAACTACAGCTCATTCACATAGACCTAAAGCCAGCTTTGATTCTCCCCCAAATTCCTGCATGTTTTGCTGCTGCTGGGAAGATTCTAGGAGTAGCTACCCTAAAGACTATGACACTTTTTTCTTTCTTTCTAATCATACTAGGAAGTACTGATTTACTCTCATGGAGACTAGGCAACACTCCAAGTTCGCCTACTTCTATGGATCGTCAAAGTGCAGATGGCAGAGCAGGAGTAAAGATGAGAAGAAAAAGGAGGAGGGAATGACAACAACAAAGATAATGTTAAACAGGAGGGCTCTCTTCTAGTGCCTCTGGCTGAGAAATCACTTAAGATTCTCATCCATTCTGCAGTTGTTCCAAACACGAAGCTGTGTTCACACCCAAGGCCAGGACTTCGTAAAACACAATGTAGCAAGTGCAGGGTTTCAGCTCCTTGTCTGACAAATGTGCATGCTAGAATTACCTTGATCTCCATTACCCAGCTGAGAGATGTTAAAAGAGTAAGGCACCAGAAATGAGTTCACTCTTGTGGCTTAAAAGCTTTCCTGTCAATCTAATTGAAACAAACTCTGCTTTGCTCTAGAGAAGAAAAATCTTTACCTCTGGAGGTACAGCCATTGGCTGGGTCAATTTCCTTCCCGTCAACTTTAAATGCCCAGCGGCCTGGAACATTGACATTTGTGGTCTCCTGGATATTCACAATATCAGGGGTTCTTGACCCTGGGAGGCTGAAGAAATTGGTGAGGTTTCCACCATTAAATCCTGCCTAGAGCACAGAAGGAAGACAGGAGCTTTGAGCACAAACACTACCTCCTTTGGTTATCTTGTCCAGATACCCTATTTTCAGAATCTAGCACATCTAAACTTACGAGACTCCTTTTTTCTGCAGCCCTTGTGCCACCATTTCATGTGAGAAAGGCCACACTTGAATCAAGGTATCGAAGAGGGACAAGACTAACCTCTCAGTCCGTCTACCTCCAAGATAAGACACACTTCTGTAGTTTAAAGGTGTGAGTAGGACTCTTTCTAGGATGCTGAGAAGCATAAGCAGAGAGTGTAGTGTTTCAGAACTTTCAGAAAGATGAAATGGAGAACCACCTACCTGCGCCATCACTCCCCCAAGACCTGTCAGGGGATCTCCGCCGCTGGCCGTCCCTGTAGTCCAGTTGATTTCATAATAATTGAAGAGTGTGAATGTATAGGAGCCATCAGACACCAGGACTGCCTGGAAGGTGTTCACCTACAATATGGGAATAGATGGGCTCATGACTCACATTCCCCAAGAGCTCCTCTCCCCATTCGCAAGTCCCTTTACTCTGCACCTTCGCTGCCCCCAAGCATCTCAGTGCTGCTCCACGCCAGGCCTCACTCTCTGCCTCCTCTCTGAATGTGTTCTCTCCTCCAGTGAGAAAAGATAGACATATAGGATTGTGCACTTAAAAGAGAAATTGCCTGAGAATAACCTGGAGACTGACTCAGCTCTCCCTCTTATCTGACATACCAGGCAGAAAATTTAAGGCGGGGCTCAGCTTGTAATGATACATGAGTACCTATAGATGGCAGCATGAGAATAAGCTATAGGAAATTGTCAAGGCTGAGAAAGGGTGGCAAGCACCTCTTTCCACAGCAGATTGATTGGGTGGGATGTGAGGAGGTGAAGAGAGAACTAGCAAATGCTTGTCAGTGAAAAGAAAGTTTTCGTATGGACTGTGCTCTCTCCCTTCGCAGAAAACACTGGTAACCTGGGTGAGATGTCTCACCTTTTTCAAAATGGCAATTGAAAGTGATTTTTATAAAGCATTTTGTAAGGAGAAACTGCTCCTCTAAATGAACATTTATGCATCACTTTATGTCTGCAATATTCTCAACACTCATCTGTACCTCAGACCAAAGCTAAGATGGGCAATTTGGGGGGCCATTCCCATCATATAGCTTAAAAAGCTGAGGGCTAAGGGATATGAATTGCTGGAAATTTCACAATGACCCATCAACAGAAAATAGGATTCAAGCCAGAGCTCCTAGTCTATCTCTTACTGTACTGTCATTACACATTGTCTTAATTTTCAACTTTTTAGGACAGAGATGTTATATAAATTCAAACAAGGCTTGCAAACAGTTGCTGGAAACAAGCTGCAGCAAACGGTATCCTTTACTCTTTCCCTTTACTAATCCCTGATCTTGATGGATGCTTTCAAGATATTAAAATAAAAATAGAGTTAAAAGGAGAGGCTGCTTTGACCTTTTCTATTCAAATCTAGCACTTTTCCCAGCTGTCTGGTACTGTCCTGGTTAACGCTGTCAGACGCAGAGGAAGACCCAGATCTTTATCCTGTGTAATCGAACTAGGGTAGAGGATCTTGGAAGCCCCAAATCTTCCATCATAGATGGTCCCGAGGAGGGAGACAAGGTGCAAGGAAAGAAAAGCCCGTTTTGTAAACAAGAACTTTGTCCTCAAGCCCTGCGCTTGCCACAGCTGATGGCTTTTATGATAGTCACTCAGATATATGCCTCCATTCTTTGGCCCTGCTCAACAAAAAAGGAAAGTAGGACCTAGAGATAAGTGAGCAGTCAGCTCAACACTGCTATAAGGTCATTGCAAGGTCAGGTTCAAGAGACAGGCACAAAGTCAAGGTCACACAATGACTAAAGCTAAACCCTCCTTTAGACCAGGATTCTCCTTTAGGAAGTGAATTTCTTCTCCCAAAATGAAGTTGGAAATATCTTCGGTCCAAATAGGTCTTGAGAGCAACCCATTTCTGATCTCAGAAGTCACCTCAAAACCAGCCACCCTAACAACACTCCAAAGGCTCATTTGCCCTCATGAACATCCTTGCTCACTCTCACACACTCTTACACATACTTATCTCTTCAACGTTAGTTTTAAGACTCTTCCAGTTCTATTTTAGTAAAACTATGTTTTCAATTCTTGAAAAAACCCTCTTATACTCCAGAGAAGACTTCTAATGATACCTGGAGGAGGGAGCTGAGAAAAAAGTTCAGGGTTTAGAATTAAACTTCAGTTTGAACTCTGCTCTGCCTTCTCTGAGGTTCAAACCTCTTTTCTTGATATTAGGCGAATTATTTAACCTCTCTGGGTCTGTTCCCTCACCTTTTAAGTGAAGAGAGTGCTTATTGTGGAACACTCTTGTGATGGCTAAATAAGATACAAAAATAGGCTATCACAGACCTGAGCTCAAAGTGATCCTTCAATAAGTATTAGTTTTCCTTCCTTAAAATAAACATGTTCCCTTCCCCTTCTCTTTCTGTTGGGCTTCCATGAGACCTTCTGCCTCTTAAAGGCCTTTCATGCCCAGTGTTTACTTGGCCTGATGCTATGTGTTCCTACTAAGAAGGGGAAGCATGAGATAATAGGGAGATGGAAGAGTGGACCAATATCAAAGATAGGAATGGATGGATACTTCTGCAGCTCTAGAAGATTATATCACCTTTTTCTCCAAGGAGCACAAAACATTTAGATGTTATTTCATTCATCTTCATGGAAAGAATTCTCACCTAGTCCAGAAATTTACTTTAAAATACAAACCAAAAAGTATCTAAATTATCTTGACAATTTTATTGCCAATAAAAATTTTTTGTTTTGGAAAAAAAAAATGGTGGCCAGCATTTGATGGGCATTTCTTCTCTTTTTTCCCCACTGACACTAAAATTTATCAATCCTTGGCATCTTACATTCTAACACTGTAAGGTATGAGGTTTAAAGGACATAAAATATCATCTGAGGGGTCATTAGCAATCCATAACATGACAGAGTGACAGAGGGAAATGTATGCTTCTTTAGAGGTTATTTCTAGCCATGTATCCACTGTTTAAACTGTGTCTTTCTGTTCTCCAGAACCTCATAGTGATAAAGTACATCTTGACGCTCTGTTCAGAAAGTGCTAAAACACAATGTGCTCATTGCATGACAGCTTTGAATTGCTAGCCCAGCACTTTCCCAATTCTGTCTCTAACTCAATAGTTTCTGTTCTACCCCCAAACACCTGACTCTGCCAAGGAAATCGGAAAACAGATGGAATCGGAAATAATCCTAAGAAAGCAGAGGGCAGATTTTTGAGTGTCTGCTTACTGGAAATTATATAGATGAAGGCACGTCTGCTACTTCAGAAATCTCCACCATCAAAGTCACCCAAATAAGCCACAGGTTTTTTGTGAAAAATGTGTTCTGTACCTTTATGTAGAAAGTTGATTATCTCTACTATAATGCCAGTGATAATCTTTCTTATTTGACTTTTACTTGACTGCTCATTTGGGATTTCAGAGCAGATTTTAAAACTTTATTCATGAAACACTTTAACTGCCCACTCCAGTTAGCATCAAATATGAATGCCAGCCCCAGTGACAATAAAAAAAAAAAAAGGTCATAACATAATAAAACGAGTCAGGTTATTTGTGACCCAAACCAGCACCCTATTTTCCTTGTCCTAACAGGGTTGTATGGGAAAAAAAGAGAAAAGCAAAGAAAAAGAAAAGAAAAGAAAATTAGCTGATGGAGAGAGGCATTTATGCCTCTGGTAAGAAGGAAGGACCTTTGGGTTCCTAACGGGTCCCTAATCATGTGTGGCCTCTTTCAGGTCTCAGTGCCTTAATCACTCTCCTACAAAATAGAAATGCTAGGACTGCAAGAGAATTATGGTGGGGTTCTTTTTGGACACTTGTAATGATCAGTAATAGGGATAACACATCTCCTAAAATATTACAGCTGACTGAACTGGTTAGGTAGGTATGATATCTTTCTGTTTCCTGAAAATAGGTATCAAGACTCATTAGTTTAACCCTAGGAAATGGACTTTTCTCAGCTCTAACAATTAGACTCCTTCACAGTGGTGAAGATGGACAAGAATTAGATGTCAGGATATGAAGTGGAAAATGGAAAATTTGAATTATTACAGGTGTGGTGCTGCTCCCTCCATAAAACGTGACTTCCTCCCATGTCACAATGAAAACCCAAGTGGCAGAGAAGGTTGCCATGTCTTTGAAGTACTTCCTGATGTCCTTGGTGGCTCTTTTCAAGATGACAGGGTCCATGGTCTCTCTGTAATAGATCTCGCCTCGAATTCCATTGTGCACATCTGCCCAAAATGGGGCGATGAAGGCCCTCCCATCCGTCAAGGGGAAGGGCTCTGGTGTGAACTGGCTCACGAGCACATCAAAGGAGACAACTCCATTGTTATTGACCTGCAGACACAGGAGAGGTTTCACATGAGGGGTCTGAAACCATGACAGACAGCTCAGAGTCCTGAACCAAGACAGACGTTCACCTAATCATAGGAATGGAAACAACTAAACTACTGAATTAGAACTTCCAAATATTGTTCATCTAAGAGGTTCATTTACTTCCTGACAAAATTATTGGTTTTCTTTCACTTTCAATTTGTATTAAGCTGCATTTCTTATTAATAATCAGTCTAATTTTCATGTTCTTTATCCTATCTATATTTACATTTATCTAATGCTATTCATGGGGGCAGGCAGGGGGTAATATGGGCAATAAAGATGATCCAGAGTCACAGAGGCAAAAAAATAAAAACTTGAAGCAGAAAATTAAATTTAAAAATTGAGGAGCTCTGTATTAGACATTGATTTCTATTATATGACAAGAGATGAATGTCAGAAAAAGGAAAATCAAATACTCCATCATCAAACTCAGATCTCAGGATAAACCATATCCTGTTCTAGATAAGACATTTAAAGGACTTCTACTGATATCAAACCACTCGACTATCTTATGGTGATTTCTTCATAATTTGTAAATGGCTTAGTAAACTTGTTAAATTACTAAACCTTACTGCAAACCCAAGCTATTATTGTACACTCAGTTGACATGAGACCTATAAAAAATGTGCCTCTGCCTGTGTCTGTAGCTCTATACGTTGGTAGATAAGGCTGACTTAACCCTGTGGCTTGTGTGGCTTCAATAGCAGAAATGCCTGTGATGAAAATACTTGAAATTCTTCGATACATAAAACCTGGAGATCATTTTTCGATATATTGTAATTATTTATTGTGTTCATATTAATTAGTAATGTTATAAACATTAACCAGGACCCAGATCTCAGAGGTAAGTTATCAGTACCTGGACCAGGGGTATGTCAGTCTGTTTTGGAAGCAAGGGTGTGGGATTTATAAAGGAAGTTGGAGACCCAGCTACAATGCATTTAGAACCTATTGTCTGCAACAGTGAATAACCCAGAGGCCTGAACACATTGCACTGCTGAGTGCTGGAAACTCTTGGGAGCAATTTGCCCTCCAATAAGTCTGCCCCAAATTAAGGACTCTCCTTTTTCAAGGACGAGAATTATTCAGGCTCCATGTCACATAGTACAGTGGAGGAGAAAGAGGAGTTTAACTAAATATAGTGGTTCTAGATGTCTGTAAGACTAAGGTTTCTGAAATAGAAGTCCTGTATGCCTCTCTCATCTCCAAATCAGGTCAACACATTCTGAAATTTACAGTCAACTATTACAGACTAAGGAATCTCTACTGTGAGTAGAGTATAAAAGGCATTTCAGGATGCCAGAGCAATGTGTTGCTAGGCAATAATGGCTGTAATTAAAACACACAGACTAGCAGAGAAAGCTGGTGTTGACTCAGTTGTGTTTTGATTATATTCTATAGTTAAGACCAATCATTCTCAAACTTTGTGGACATCAAAATCACCTAGAGGGCTAGTTAAAACACGGATTACTAGGTTTCCCTCCAAGAGTTTCTGATTCAGTAGGTCTAGGGTGGGGCCTGAGAATTGACATTTTTAACAAGTGCCCAGGTAGATTCTGATGCTGCAGGTTCAAAAACCACTGGTTAGATAATGGAAGCGGGAACTATTTTCTAGTGAGAGTCAGCCTTGAGCTATAAATCAAAAGTTGGAGAATACAGAGTTTCCATATTCAGAGATGTCCAGAGGTATAGATGCTTAAAGTTTCATTTCATCCTCTACAGCAGGACACAGAATAGAATAGGATGTGATCTACATATGCCACACACAATCCTATAAGGTCAAAGATACAAACAGGTTCAGTTGCTCTGAACTTTCTTCTCAATGTGCAACAGTCTCAGTAGCAGCAAACTCAATGATCAAAAAAACAAAAACAAAAACAAACAAAAAACCCAGAAACTCCCTCGAGAACACAGTTGCTCAGGAGAGTTCTGACAGCATATGGTATCATTTCTTCATGCAGGTTTGACAAAGAGACCCTAGAGAATCTCAGACCCAATGAGTGTAGACAATTCTGCAAATAACTTGTATATAATTGTTGATTACCCCTCTACTATGTTCTGACTCTGCTTTGAACTGGTAGGAAGGCTAAGAATAACAGATGTGTAAACTTTTCACACCCCCAGAGGGAAAAGAAAAATGATGTTGCTTTTCTTGTAGTTCATTGTATCTTTTTATCTCGTTGAGTAGCAGAAATAATGTTTATAGCACTGGGGGCTCTGCTTCACTTCTGTATTTAATCACCCACAAAAGCAATTTATTGTTCTGTATACTCCTTTACTATGAACATTAGTCATTAAATATACCTTTGACTTTCTTAATCATGAAATCTCAGTTCATGGTATCTCAGAACCTGTCATTTGGGCTGCCAATAAATTCTCCGTTCCTGGAGCCCTGGAGGAAAGTACTTTAAATGTTTTTCTTAATGACAAACAAAGGGAAAGCCACAGAGCAACAGCTGGGCTGCTTTTCCACTTACATAGACAGTGCGGTAAGGAACGCCAAAGAAGAATATGGGGATGGCCAACTTAATCTCAGATGAGCTTCCATCGTCTACTTTAGGGGTTTTGGTGTCATTCTGCCAAAATGGATACATGAGCTCCCTGGGCTGAACTGTCAAGAGAGACGGTAGTTAGATAGATGGCAGATCCTTCTTCTATTGGGCAAGCTACTTCTCTCCCACCCACTAAAGCCAACTTCTTTCAGTAAGTCTAACAAATTAATTGCAAGTCAGACTCCCTTTTCATTAAGCTGCCTAATCTTCTGCCTCTGGAAATCACTTCATGCTTCATTTCTATGCTTCCATACATTTTGGAGAGAACAATGGTTAAAACTGGCTGGAAATTGTGTAATCGCCCCTGCTTGGAGCTCTCCGAGCACTGAGAGGTGGCCTCTAGGTCTGGCATGGCTTAGATGGCTTGATCTTTGATCAGAAGGCAAGATATAGAGAAGATGGTTTGTGGCTATAAAGCTCCCTTGTAGTTCAAGAATTCTATTATCAAGTCTTTTCCTGAAAGGAGGCCCCTCCCTCCTGCTGCACAGTAGGAGAAGATACTAGGTCCCAGAAGGAAAGAAATGACAGTTGGAACTGGGATAAAAGTGGGAGGACAGAGTTTGTAGTAACTGGTCTGTGAATGACCTTGATTGAGCTCCAGCCCTGCAAGAAGGCTCTCTGCTCAGCTCCTGTTTAAAATAGACAGCACAGGACACTTTGGGGTGAGGGAGGTTGGGCCCTTGAGTATTCTAGAGAGAGGCTCAGGGCTCTTACTCATCATCTTGGTCAAAAGTGAGAACCGATACACCCAGGTCCCCTCATGTAACTGTGTCACCACCACTCCTGGAAACCTGGTTTGTTTCTCCTCCAAACTTTTGCAGGAGGTGGCCTAGTTTAGTGAGAGAAATTAGATAATTTCCCAAGGGTCTATGTTATTGATGATCAGATCCAATGAGATCTATGAAATAATCTACATTTGAGATGTAACTTTTCTCTGCTTCTGTCCTCTCTTCTCTTGAGTTAAAATAGAAAACTAGAACATCATCTTTTCTTCCTTTAAAAAAAAAATGTTTGTTAATTTTCAGGGGCAATGGCAAATCCATTTGGGGTTTCTGGTCCTATTTCTTGAGGAGTCTGCTTGCTGCAATCTAGATGCTAATATCTCATTCTCGGGTCAGGGTCCATCTCCTTGGGAAACTCCCTGCTCTGTGCCAATGGAGCTGGTCAGATGGTGAGCACCTGGGCAAGGACTGCCTGCTCCTCTGGAACCTTTAAGTGGGGCAGAGAACAGCTCATATAAAAGAGACTGCAGAGTGACCAGAAAGCAGCTCAGGAGTGCCAGGCCAAGTGCCAGCATCTCTCTTGGAGCAAGGAGAGTTGATCCGTTTCCCAGGGCTAACATCAGAGGAAAGCAGGGAAAAGTAAGCCCCAGAAGTCTCTGGGAAGCCAACCAAATTTGAGTCTTTAAGAGGTGCTGTAGCTAGTTTAATCACAGGAACACTCAGCCATTATGCTTTATTTATTATCACAATCAAAAGGCAAAAGGGATTCTCTAACGTTCATATTTACACAGAAGTAACAAATTC
The DNA here is from genome assembly GCF_902729225.1 of Pteropus medius. Taxonomy (NCBI): domain Eukaryota; kingdom Metazoa; phylum Chordata; class Mammalia; order Chiroptera; family Pteropodidae; genus Pteropus; species Pteropus medius. The sequence continues at coordinate 688,440 of NW_024350327.1, read as the reverse complement.
CAAATTCCAAGAAGGTAAGAATTTTTTTTAAAAAATCTCTATAATCCTTATCATAGCTTTATATACAGGTACTTATTAAACTTGAAAGGTGATAAACTTTCTCAAATTAGTAATAAATCAAATCACATCATGGATTTACTCTTCATGGGGAACTATTTAGGAGTGATGCCCAAGTGTGAATAAGGGCTCGTATTCACACTGAATTGAAATCATTTTAATAGAAGGATTAATTGGTATTTTGAGCAGCGTTGGCTGATCTGCCTAGGAAATGAAAAATCCAAAAGCCTTCGCGGAGGAGACAGAAAACTATGATCATGAAGACTGCCCCTAATGTCTCTCCTGCTCTAAAGGTGAGGCAAATTTGTATATTTTTTCTCTTCATGAGCAATCCTAATCAGGTCATGATTTTGAACAGGAAAGAATGGACAGTTAAAATTTTCAATTTTAATAAAAATACAAATAATAAAAATATATAATATTATAAAAACTTAACAAATGAAAGAAAGGTGCTTAATAAAAAGGAGTAGGTTAAAACTACAGTAATTTCCACCTTGGAAGCCATTAGTATTTAACTCGTTAACAATGTGACCTATTCAATACTATCAGAGTTAATAAAAGAAAGAACATCCCAGGTTATCTTTAGGCTGGGAATTTGACAATAAACATGCTCCCAGGATTCTGGGTTATTTATTTTTTCTTTTTTACCAAATAAAATGTACTTTCTTAGAGCAGGGGTTGCAGTCTGTGGGACTCTTTCAGTTTTGTGGGGTTTCACACTACAATTTGTATGCTACAACAGTTTAAATTTATCCAACCCTAGAAAAATGCTAGGGCTGCACATGCCTTAAAGATCTGTTGACTCAGACTTGTAATCATGTGTCTTTTGTTTTGTAAACAAAACAAAGAAAGATGCTTTGGAATTTTAGCTATAAAAGTTTCAAATATATGTAGACTTTCCCATCTTTTCTAAAATCTAAAAACAGTAGAAATTAATGTACATGGCTTCTAATCTATCCTGGGCAATGCTACACGGAGGGAGAGAAAAAGGAATCACTAAGGGGAATAATTTTATTTCGCTTAGAGTTTGAGATTTTTGGCCATTGTAAAAGGCCACTGACACACAAGTCACTAACATCAATGCCATTAGAACTTCTTAATTTTGTCTAAAACAAGCACATTCTTTAAAGTTTGTGCTACAAGCTAAATGCCTTAATGGGAATCAGTCATCAGATATGGGCTGCACACCTACTCTAAATTCTTTTAATAAAAATAATTAGCATTATCTTAAAGACCCATTTGATTAAAAGCAGACAACCTAGAAAATACAAATTTCATTCACAGTTGAGAAAGAAAAAGTAGGAATGTAAATAAATATTCAGTTAATGTATTTTACCCTTAACAACAAAATTTAATTTACATTTTTCTTGTTGTATCTGTAGACACATGTACACCTGCCCAACAATTATGGTTCCAACAAAAGTGTCTCTTTATAAATTCAAGAATATGCTAATCAAGAGCTTTATGGAATTCTGTAGTACTCACCTTGATGCCTTATAAGTGCGAAGATGAAAGAGACCCAAATTCTGAGTAATGATGAATAATTCATCCTGGAATTTTAAAAAGAAAAAGAAAAAAAATCCCCAGCTTGCCAGAGTAAATAGAATATCAGGTGTGTTTGCTGGCAAATCCCAAGACACATCACAATCATCACAAAACAAATTCACATAACGACATTGACAGTTCTGAGTTAGGTTAAAATTCTTTGAATGCTGGTATGTATTTGTAAGTTCAACACTTCATGAACAAATTAGACTCCCCCATGAGCAGCCAGTTTGGAAGGGTAATGAGATCATTCAAATTATCAGGAAATTGTATTGAATCAATGCGAGTGGCGATCAGTAAAGAAAAGGCATCTACTCTGTAGCTACTAAGGCATGAAAAATAGATGCAGGTCCTGTGTTGTGTCTCTATCATAGACAACTCATCCTCCTTGAAATCTGGCTTTCCTGATTTTTACAACAGCTTTCGATCAGGTTCAAATAATAGTCAGTTAAAACACAATGTTTTTCTACGGATAGGAAAATTTAAAGTTTGCCTTTCCCTTCTTTATAGTATTTAGCCGTTCCACCATTTTGAAGTACTGACTAGATTTACTGGTAGGATAAGACTCTGTCCACTGACTTTCCATAGTGAAATGAACCGTAGATACATTAGTTACAAAAAAGAACCATGCCAGGGTTGTTTCTTGGAATTGCAATAAAAATAGAACCCAGCATACAAGCAAGTAATTAGTTCCAGAAAATTAAAGAAAGAACATCAAACAAGTGAACTTGTTTTCATTTAAGTTACAATCAGTTGAACCGGCTGTTTTACCCTCCATTAGGAACATGAACAGCCTGTGCTGCTCATAAAGCTGAGATGCAAACACGTATGCAAGCTCCAAGTTATACATATACCTGCATAAGAACCTAGTATATAAATAGATTGTGAAGTTTGCTTCTGACAGTATTCTTAAATACAAAAATCCTCTTATTTTTTGAAGCTATCACAATTCTTCAGCAAATATTTCATGGAAAAACCAGTGAATTTACCTTATGAAAATTTTACTGTAAACCTTCAGTTGTCAAGCATACACACTGAAATCTCAAGCACATAATAAATATTAGTTTTGCTGAAAGTGGTGCCAAGACTTTTGTAGAGATCACACAGCTTTAGCAGAGGGAGATGCCATGCACATTTAAGACTAGAGCCCTTAGGGAAACATTTCAGAGAGCAGTAAAGAGGATTCATTTAAGTATTTGTATTTATGAAAAATGTCACTAACCTGTTCTGTAGACACTGGAGGAATTGAGTCAGAAATATTAAGCCAAATCTTGGTAAACCAGGAAAAAAATTAGGCAAAACGAGAATTCATGTCTGTTCTCCCCTACTTGCTGCCAATTATTTCTGATTCCTGAAATGAAGTCTGAAGCCCCTACTCTTAAAACCAAAAATTCAGTTAGTCCTATACTAGAGTCAGATAAGTATTGAGTTGCAATCAAGTTTTTTTTTTTTTCTGTTGATTAAAATCTAAAGATCAGTTTCAGGATTGCAGCAGTTCTTTTCCCTGAAAAACTAGGACCACCCCCCCCCCACACACCTTAAAAAAAAAAGTAGATTCAGATGGAAATGTCAGGTACTTGGAGCTGAAACCTTGAGCTTTTCTGATCGGAATCACTTTGCACTGAAAAACACAAAAGAAACCCCCACTTCTATCTTTGTAACTGAAAAAAAAAAAAGGCAACTGTATAATGTTACAGAATTAGCATCTACTAGCATGGGATTAAAAGCTGCTGCCTCTAACATTTAAATGAAGTTGATTTTCTACTAAAGTCTTTTTTTATTTCTCTTGTTTTGAACAGTTGCCACAGATAGGGTCTACTCTGTTTTTTCACAGGTGTGCATGAAGTATTTAAATAAACCTTTTCAAACTTTTCTAGATTTCATTCTTTCCCTTTCCTCTCTGACTTACTGCTGTGCAGCATGACAATCCAGGGCACTTTCTAGCAACACTGAAGGAGGGTAAGGAGGGTGGGGCATGATCTTCCACAAGGGAAAAACCAAACCATACTCTGTAAACTTTCATGCCCAGTGAGGGTTCTCAGAGAGAAAGGGTGAGAGAGACCTCTCCTGATAAAAATTGCAGTAAGTAAATAATTTAAAAAGTATTGTAAACAAGGGGAAAATGTGTTAAGTTGGATGAGAAATGAGAAAAAAATGGCTAAGGCATAAACTAAGTTTACTATTCAAAATATTTAGAGTGAAATTTGTTAAAAGAAAGAAATCACTTCAATGTAGCAGAAAAAAACTCTCTGTAAATTAATGGGAAATGTAAAATTACTCCAGATTTGTCTTCTGACCAGACATTTAAATGCTGACTGTACAAAAAAACTCATGTAATTCCAGTATTGAGCAAGTTGTCCTAAAATGGACAAGAGTGTTTAAGGAACTAAATTTTTATTCTAAATTTTTAAATATCTTTCCAAAAACCTGTGATAATTCAGTAGTTTTTGCATGTTAAGCTTACTCTCTCGTTAGTATTATGAATCCTCCATATGTAATTACTTACAGATGTCAAATGACTATTTTCCTCCAAAAGGCACATATTTATGTAACAGAAAATCTGTTTTTTGAATGCTTAATCGAAATAAAATTAAACCTAAACTCACATAGAAAAACATTCTTCTTACTCAGTCTTTATTAAAGTATTAGTCCAGTAGTCAACCTAAACAACTTGAAGCAAAATTGTTGACTCTATTTAAAAAACTGCTAGTGACATAAAATTGCTTTGGTCTCTTTTCTTCATGCTCGAAGATATATCTCAGCCCTTTTGACGCATATTAAATGTTTCATCCTTGTTTAGGCACAACTGCTATTGAGATAAATGCTTTCTAGGCATAACCAAATATACAAGATGGTAGCATGTGCGTGTGTGTGTGTGTGTGTGTATGAAGGCATCATCTTGGTACATATCCCCAAAGATTTTGACTCGAGATTTCTCAAGACTTCTGAGCCCTCAGATATGTCCCAGTCCACCTCATTAAGAGCTGGAATTTCTCTCAGTAAGGGAAAACAAGGGAGAGCTTTCCCCTATAAGCGAGAGTTGCCCCTCCACACCTCTTTAGAAGTTGCTCCCATCTCTTCTCTTAACTGTTAGGTGGATAATCAGTGTTAAATTGCAGCAGGGCCCAGGCTAGAGATATGCTGGGCTTGATGAGGGAAGTGGGGGGCGGGCTGTACCAACGGAGTTGCAAGACCTAGCCAACACATACTGGCACAGAAGGGAGAGAAGAAAGTATCCATGGGGCTGTATTGTGAGGGTGCCCAGTCAAGGAAACTGGGCCATAACACAGAATAAGGGAAGGTTTGTTGATTTGGGGCACTCTCTAGGGATACAGCCTTTAACACTGGTAAGGTCCCCAGGAGATGGTGAAAAAGTCCCTGCTAGGATAGCTCCTAGAAGTCTGGAAAAAAGTGATGGCCCACATTGAGTGAGGTTGAAATGCCTCAATTACTGTGACAGATAGCAGAGGAAGGGATTAAAAGACTAAGAGAAGTGAACTTTTTGGATCAGCTATATTATGTGCAATATATCTGGAATAGACACCTGATGATCATGTTCTATGAGAAGGCCCATATCATTCACCAAAGTCAGCAAGAATATGCTTATTAGAGAAGCATAAGCATTACTAAGAAGCTCAGTTGAGATGTCCCTCTGCAGGCCAATACTGATGGCAAGAGTGTGGTCACAGAACTTGACTGTATGATAGCAGTAGACATGATAGGCACTTGAAGCAATAGAGACCAGGTAGCAGCACTATACTGCGTGAAGCCAGGAGCCATAATCTTCATAATGACCAACAGATGAGAAAGGTAGCCAAGAGGACTGATCCATAGAGAGTTTGTGGAGATGGTCTATAGAGCACGGCATTGAAGGAGCAAAGTAGATAGGAAGCCGACAAAGGTATTTCTTACTACAGCATATAGTAAAAAAAGAGCAAGAATTTGTGAGCAAGAGGCTGAAGGCAGCTGCCCCAATAAAGTCTTGATCCCTGCTCAGTTTGTGAATCTGAGTCAGTTTTCAAATCTGGAATCCACAGACTAAAAAGATAACCAGATCCCCAAAGAGAAGAACCCTGTACTACCATGACAACTATATATAGTGATGATTCTTTCAGTCCTTCCCCCAAAAGACCTATGGCCATTTACTTGAATGACTATAGACCGGAGGAAAGGAGATATTTAGACATTTTGGAGACTGGGGCAAAACGATAATTGGACAAGAGGTTTAACATTAATAACCAAAGACCCTGAATGGGAATACATAGGACTCAGGTAAGAAAAGAATCCCTTGCCAAGTCCAGCTTACAGTGGGTCTACACAAGCTGTAAATTTACATGGATATAATTTTCCAAGTCCCAACATGTAATTGGGATAGATATATTTAGCATATTGGGGCCTTGGTCTGTGGGTATCTCTCTAGCCAAGGTAGTAAATATAAGAGTTAGGTGAAGACGATGATTAGTATCACTCTTAAAGATCAGGAGCAGGGAACTCTTTCATATCTCCATTAAATTGGCCATGATGGATCCTGAGGAATGACTGTCAATTACTGCAAGCTCAGACAAATAGTAGTCCCAATTTGCAGCTGCTGTACTAAAGTAGTATCTTTTCTAGAGCTAGTTAACAAGGCTTCAGATATATATATGCGGCCATTCATTTGGCAAATGCATATTTTTCCTATCTGAATCAGGAACAAGGATCAGAAATAGTTCATATTCAAGTAGAACAGACAACAATATACATTTATAATTTTGCCCCAGGGCTGAGATCTAGACTCTCTGGATTCTATAGAACATTGCCTTGATTTATTATGTTGATAACATCAAGCCGAATGGCCACTGAGCAAGAGGTGGTTAGCAGGCTGGGGGCCTTGTTAAGAGACATGTATTCCAGAAGGTAGGAGGTAAATCCTTCAAAGATTCAGAGCTAGTCCTTCAGTAAAGTTTTTAGGAATCCAGTGGTCAGGGACATGCTGGGACCTCTCCTTCAAAGTAAAGAACAAATTGCTTCATCTTGCAATCTCTCTACAAAGAAATTTATCCTCCTTTGTAGCTTTCTTTGAGTTCTAGAGGCATACATTACATACCTATGAAAACTCCCACATTCCAAGTGATATGGAATTGATCCAGCTTTGACTTGGGCTGAAAGCATGAAAAAACTTCATAGCAGCTTCAAGTTGAAATGCAAGCAACCCTGCCATTTGGGTCATATGTTCAGTATACCCTTTGTTGTTGTAGGGTGTCAGTGGTAGAAAAAGATAGAATGTGTGATTTATTGTAAACTTTAATGGGGTCTTAACACAGGCCCCTGGAGTTCTGAAGCAAGGTCATGCCATCTCCAGAAAATAGCACTCCTCCTGAAAATCAGCCCCTGGTGTGCAACTAAGCCCTGTATTAGAACATTTGACCAAGATACAAGTGATCAGGTATCCAGAAATTCTCATCGTGAACTGGGCCCTGTTGGACCCATCAAGTCATAAAATCAGGTGGGCCCAGTAGCAACCTATCATAAAATGGAAATTGTATATTTAGGACTGGCAATGAGCAAGCTGCCTGATTAGGTAGCCCAGATTCCCTGTCACCACAGTTGCATCAATACTCCACCCCCAATCCAGATCACACATATGGTCATATGTGGGGCATATGTGTGTGGGGGTTGCGCATGACAAGGAGAAGGAAAAAAGCCTAAGCTTGGTGTATGGGTGGATCAGCTTGGTGTGTATGTACAAGCCTAAAGCAGATGGTGGTTGTATTACAGCTTTAGTCATGGGTAGCCTTAAAAGATGATAAGGAAATATCTTCCCAATGTCTGGAGCTTTGGGCAATACATCTTGTCATGTATTTTGTGTCAAAAGAGAAGTGTTCTAAGGTTAGAACATGTACAAACATGTAGGCAGTGCTGAATCACATAGCCAGCTGGACAGGGCATGGAAGGAAAATGCTTGGAAAATCAGTGACAAGGAAAGCTAGAGTAGAAATGTGGATATACTGATGGGAATGGACATAAAGCTTACTATAGACAATAAGCAAAGGGTTTCAGGGTTATTAATCTATCACTTTTCAAGGGCACGTGGCTGAAACAAACGCTCATACATTGTTAAGGATAAATAATACATATACCTTCTTTTGCAGAGGTGAAATCTCATCAATGATTAAAAATTACAAATTCCGGAGGAAAGATGGCTTATTAGACAGACAATATGCATGGCTCATGCAAATCTGCAATATGTTGAACTCATGTGCTTAGATTTGGGTCTTATTGAAAAGAACACTATCTTGATTGCACTAACCAGAAATAATATCTCAAGCCCAAGATCAGTAAGTCTTTGATTTTGCACAAATGTTCTTCTTATAAAACTGCAATGAAGAACAATTGGTAATATTCATCAAAATTACAAACACTTTGAGAGACCGAAGGAAGATGGCGGACTAGGTAAAAGCAGGGTTTGTCTACTCCCAGGTCTGCATTGAAATTACAACCAAATTATAAAATAATCAATGTGGAGAATCACCTGAAATCCAGCTGATCTTAACACATACTCTGATAATATAAAAGAGCCACATTGAAGCCAGTAGGAGGGACAAAGTTGCGAATCCATCTAGACCCATGCCCGCAGGTGGTGGAGGATCACTGGGAGGGAGAGCGAGGCTGCAGAGGCTCCCCTAAAGGAGGGTGGTCCTGGCCTCATTTGGGGGCTCCCCGGCCCAGGGTCCCAGCCCAGAGGAGATTCCAATAACTCGGACTGTAAAAACCAGAGGGGATTCCAGCCATCTGTGTGAGATGGAAGGAGACTGAAACCTTAGATGCCTCTTTGAAGGACCCATGCACAGGCTTTCACTCACCCAGGACAGGACACCTGCAGTGGGTCAGAGGCTCCCGCAGGATTCATACCAAGAAAGTCTGTATTACCTGGCACCAGAACAAGGTATGGAAGGGTAGCACCATTGTGCCTAGTCTGGACCTTCAACTGGGCAATCTACAGACCATGCCAGTTTGACTGTATAGACCCCCCCACACAGAGCAATTAGGAAGCACTGACCTGAGGAGATCAGCCTGCCCTACCCAACCTGCAGATTGGGGTTTTGTTCCTGGATGGATGCCTTGCCCTGCACCTTTTCAGAGCCAAGCATTCCCAGCCCCATTTCTGAGATAGGGTCAGACAGATCACCATTGCCAACACCAACTTGGGTGGATCTCGGGGATCCATGGGCCAGTTCCAGATAGCAGCTGGTCTTGCTGTGATCTGGGACATCTGTGGGAATGCACAAACGGTTACATTCCCACAAGACTGAGGCTGTATTGGTCTGACACCATTGTCTCCCTGACACCCCATCCCACCCTACCCCAAATTGCACCAGGTGGCCCACTGACAGTGAACTGTCACAGCCTTGTCCCTCCACTCCCCTGATCTCCCAATTCACACAGACAACAAACTTTGGTTAACATAGGGCAAGCATTGCACAGATATCAGTGGCAGGCAGACCTCTGCTGCCAGCAAGAGTTGCAATATTGAGTATGGGGAGCGTAGGGGTCTGTGGGACCGCCCCAGATGGCAGTTGGTCTCACTGTGATTTGTGACTACAGCAGGAATGTCCAAGCACAGAAGTTGTAGCAAAACTGAGGCTGTATTGACCTGATGGCCCTTGTCTCCCTGAGATCCCTCTTCACCCAAGTCACAGAATACCTGCAGCCCATTTACAGGCAGCCTCTCATTCCCTGCTTGGCTTTGGGGTCAGGCAGTCTGCACAGGCAACATACTTTGGCTAGTGCAGTGAGCACATTTTTGGTAAAACAGTTGTGGGCAGACCACTACTGCCTGTATGAGCTGCGATATCTCTTGGGGTAATTGCAGGGGTCTGTAATAACCCATGATTCTCTAAGCTCCTGCCCCATCCAGTACAAAAAGTGCCTGCCACATATTTATAGGCAGCTGCTCCTGCCCTAGGTTGGTTCATTCAGGCCCAAAGTGAGCAGTAGCTGACCTTGCTATGATTGGAAAATTGTACAGGGAGCCACAGAGCCAGTGCTGACATGTAAACTGACACTGCATTGGCAAGGGGAAATTTACTCAATAGACTCAGGAGATTCCCCAAGTCCCTGTACCACCCATCATGCATATCATCCAGAGGCTCTTCCAGTTTCAGAGACTGACAGGCAACTGACAGGCAGTGCCAGACCTGGAGGAACACTGGTCTCTCTGCTAAACTGCCCTAGGTCAGGGACAGAGGATAACCAGACCACTGCCTACAGTGTTGTCTCTTCCACCTATAGATCCAGAATAGACTACAACCTTCTGTAGATTGCTTTGTAGTTCCCGCTGAGTAGCTCTGAGCAATCAAAAGCAGTGGCTGACCTTGGCTTACTGGGGAGCCACCCCCAAGGAGCCACAAAACCAATGCATCCGGAGGCAGGCACCAGGCCACAGCAGAGCAACTCCTGACTGGCTTCATTAGCGGTACACACAAAGGGTGGATGCAACAAGTACACAAGCCTGCTAGGAAAAATCTCATTCAGTGGGGTCAGCCTCCATACAGGAACTCTTACCCTGTGGGTGTACCCAATTTCCACTATTAGTCAACCTGAGCGTTAATCCCGTCCACTGATCTAGTAACAACAATAAAGACTTGGTGACAATAAGATCACACACGATCCACACAAAGATCACGTCCAGAGCCCCCAGCATAAAGGATCATGGAGAGGGCACCACTAGGCCACAGGACACCTTCCACATTAGGCCATCTGGCTAAGGCTGAGAGACGAAACAAATATTCTTGACACATAGAAATGAACACGAGAGAAGAAAATGAAAAAACAAAGGAACATGCCACAAATGATACAACAAAAGAAAACTCCAGAAAATAAGCTAAATGAAATGGAGGCGAGCAATTTACCAGAGACAGAGTTCAAAATAATGGTTATAAGGAAGCTCAACGAACTTAAAGGAAGAATGGATGAGCACAATGAGAACATCAACAGAGAGATAATAAGCATAAAAAAAGACATAGAAACCATAAAAAAGAACCAGACAGAAATGAAGAATATAATAACTGAAATAATGAATACACTAAAAGGATTCAACAGTAGATCAAATCGGTGAACTGGAAGGCTTGTGTACTTGTTGCATCCACCCTTTGTGTGTACCGCTAATGAAGCCAGTCAGGAACTGTAGAAGAATACACCCAATCAGAACAACAAAAGGAAACAAAATAATTTTTAAAAATGAGGATAGTTTAAGAGACTTCTGGAACAACATGAAGTGTAACGACATCTGGATCATAGGAGTACTGAAGGGGAACAGAGAGAGCAAGGGATTGAGAATCTATTTGAAGAAATAGTAACAGAAAAATTCCCATTCCTGGCAAAGGAATTAGACATACAAATTTAGGAAGCACAAAGAGGCTCAAACAAGAGGAATTCAAATAAACCCTAGCCAAGATACATCGTAATTAAAATCCCAAAGAGTCAAAAACAAAGAAGGAATCTTAAAAACAGCAAGAGAAAGACAGCTAGTTACTTATAAGTGTACCCCATAAGAATGTCTGATGATTTTTCAATGGAAACTTTGCAGGACAGAAGGGACGGGCAAGAAATATTCAAAGTTATGAAAAACAAGAATGTACAAACACAAATATGCTACCCAGCAAGGATTTTGATTAAAATGGAAGGTGAGATAAAGAGCTTCCCAGACAGGAAAAAGCTTAAGGAATTCATCACCAACAAGCCAGTATCACAAGAAATGTTAAAGGGACTTCTGTAAAAAGAGAAAGGGTAAAAAGGAAAATAGAAATAACAAACATAAATAATAAAATGGCAGTAACTATGTACCTATCAGTAATCGCTTTAAGTGTAAACAGATTAAATGCTCCAATCAAAAGAAATGGGGTAGGCAAATGGATAAGGAAACAAGACCCATGCATATGCTGTCTACAAGAGACCAACTTCAGAACAAATGACACTCACAGACTGAAAGTAAAGGAATAGAAAAAGATATTTCATGCAAATGGAAATGATAAAAAAGCCAGAGTAGTGATACTTATCTCAGATAAAAGACTTTAAAACAAAGGCTATAATTAGAGACAAAAAAAGGGCATTACATAATGATAAAGGGATTGATAAATCAAGAGGACATAACCCTAGTAAACATATGCACACCCAACATAGGAGCTCCTACATACATAAAGCAATTATTGACTAACATAAAAGGAGAGATCAATAGTAATACACTCATTGTAGGAGACTTTAACACCACATTGACACCAATGGTCAGATCTTCCAGGCAAAGAATCAACAAGGAAACAATGGGCCTAAAAGACACACTAGACCAGATGGATTTAAAAGATATTTTCAGAGCATTTTACCCCAAAACAGCAAAATATACATTCTTCTCAAGTGCACACAGAACATTTTCCAGGATAGATCACATATTAGGATACAAAACAAGTCTCAGTGAATTTAAGAAGATTGAAATCATATCAACTGTGTTCTCTGATCACAGTGGTATGAAACTAGAAATCAACTACAAGAAAAAAAAAACTTGAAAATACACAAACATATGGAGGCTAAATAATGTGCTACTAAACAATGATAGGGTAATCAATGAGATCAAGGAAGAAATCAAGAGATACCTAGAGACAAAAGAAAATGAAAACACAATGATTCAAAATCTGAGACACAGCAAAAGCAATGCTAAGAGGGAAATTCATAGCAATACAGTCTTACCTCAAGAAACAAAAATAGTTCAAATAAACGATCTAACCTTATTCTTAAAAGAACTAGAAAAAGAACAGCAAACAAAGCCCAAAGTTAATTGAAGAAAGAAAATAATAAAGAGCAGAGCAGAAATAAACTAAATAGAGTCTAGAAAAACAAAAGATTAATGAAATCAAGAGCTGGTTCTTTGAAAGGGTAAACAAAATTGACAACCCTTAGCCAGACTCATCAAGGAAAAAAGAGAGAAGATTCAAATAAATAAAATCAGAAATGAAAGGAGAAATAACTTCGAACTCCACAGAAATAAAAAAGGATCATAAGAAAATACTACGAGTAATTATATGCCAACAAACAGGACAATCTGAAAGAAATAAACACATTCTTAGAAACATACAATCTCTCAAGACTAAGTAAAGAAGAAATAGAAAATCTGAACCAACCAATTACCACCAATAAAACAGAATCAATAATCAAAAGCCTCCCAGAGAATAAAAAGTAGTGTAGATAATAGAGGCTCTGTTCATTCCTCTGGCGGCCAAATCAAAGTTTTGATGAAAACAAGGAGCAGAAGTAAGAAAAATGTCCGGGATCCTGATGAACAAGCCTTACAACTAGGGAGAAATCCAAGAAATCACCCTGCAACGGCAGAAGGTAGGACAGGGCAAGGACACGGGACTGCCTGGTCTAGAGCAGCTGAGTGGGACAGAGGCTGCTGCAGCGGCAGACGCCTCTTAAAGGGGCCGTGTCTAAGTGGATTTTTGCGGTGATGGACCTGCTTGCTCTGAGCACCAGTGCCGATTTGGCTGCGCGCAGGAGTAACCAGGGACTTACAGAGAAACATTGTCAGAGTGAGGGCATTGGTGACACTCACTATGCGCAGAAGTGCCGGAGGTATCCATTGTTCCCTGTTGAGCCCTCCCCTCTCCCAGTGCGCGGACATAGCACCGTCATAGTGGAGACATCATCAAACTGGATAACAGAGGTCACTCTGCCCAAAAGATTCTCTGAAACCCCGCCTCCCCCAACTCGTGACCCCACCCAAGCCACATCCAGGTATATCCTCAGCAAGTCAGGTGCCCCTTACTGAGCAGCGCCTAGACTCACACTAGAGGTAGCTGGCCTTGGTTTCTGGTGGCCATTTGAGGTAACTATAAACAGAGCATCTGTGGATTGCTTGCTGAATCTTAACAGGTGGCCCTGGAGGGGTAGAAGCTTGGGCTAAATTTGGCCTGCAGCTGAACCCCTCAGGACTGTGCCACTGGTCACTTCCTTCAAAAAGCCACACTTATAAGACCGGGAGACTTAGGAGCTTTGCTTAGGACATAGAAACAGACACAGAAAGGCAGCCAAAATTGGAAGACAAAGAAGCAGAAACCATATGTGAGAACAGAACAGAGATCCAGATATAATGGAGTCAAGTAATCTAACAGATGCAGAGTTCAAAACACTGGTTATAAAGATGCTCAATGAACTTTTGGGAAGTGTAGATAAATTCAGTGAGAACTTCAACAAAGAGATAAAAAACATAAAAATGGAAATGGAAATTATAAAAGGGAACCAGTCTGAAATGAAGAACACATTATCTGAGATGAGAAGTATATTAAATAAAATAAATAAAGGAATAAACAAAGTGAATAATAAAAAGGATCAAATGCCCTATATCTAGGATATTATACTGTAAACAAAAGATAAGGTGATTCTTTATGTACTGCAGTAGAGAGAGCTCCAAAATACCTTTACATCAAAAAAAAAAGCAAGGTGCATGATAGTCTATAACATATTAACTTTGTTGTATAGAAGAGGGATGAAAAGAAAATGTTCCAATTGCTATTATTTGTTTAAGTTCTGGAAATCCACACAAGAAACTCATAAAAGATGTTGTACAAATGTTTGAATAAAATTTTTAAATGTATATCTTCTTTATATTGTTTGACTTTTGAAACGTTTTCTATTTAAAATTAAACTTAAATTTTTAAAGACTTCTTTTTGTAAATAAATTAAAATTTGAATCAAAATTTTCACACAACCAAAGCAATTCATAATGTCCTAGTTGTATAACCAGTAGTGGATTAAAGCTTACATCTGCCCTCTAATGTATCGGACATATCAGAAAATACTTTTTCCTTTTTACTCTGTATTCTTTCATGCCTGCCTCCTATTCCCATTCTTATTTAACACCTTAATTATATTACATATAGTGACTAAGAAGCATTCAAGGATGAAGTCAATGAAAAACTCAAACTGAAATTGCATTATATATATATATTTTTTGGCAGATCTATATCTTGCAGACCATAATAGATAACCTATTTCCTCTGTTTTGTAAATAATATTTATATTCTTCACAAGGCTCTCTCTTGAAAATTATGGAGAACCAATAGCAGTGACAGCCTCATCCTTTCCCATAGTAAAAACTTGGATACAGGCTCCATTAGATTTTTTACTCTATAAATACCAATTTTAAGTTCACTTGAACATTGACACCTCCTTGATGAAAGTCTATGTTGGAACTGAGTGACTTCTCTCATCTTGGGCTGTTTAATGAAACAAAGTTTTAAGGTTTCAGAATGTTCTCAGGTTAAAAACCAAATTATATTTTCTGGCATCATATTACTGGTTCATTTATTCTTGTCAATAGCACCCATCACAAGTGTCCAACATGGCATTTCAGAGGAACAGAAGGATGATAGATATATACCAACCACAATTTCACAGTTATGGAAATGACAGGAGGACAAATTCCAATTTAGTTGTAGAGCCATCGGCCACATCAGTGATTTAGTAAATGAATATTGAGGAACATCTCATTTTAGTGAAATATAGAAGATAACAATAAAGGTGTATGTGTGTGGGTGGGGGAGGGTTATGGAGAACTTTAGCAGCAAGCACCACAGTATAGCTGTCAAGTACATGGATTCCCCAGCCAATTGAAAGAATTAAACTATTATCAGCAATTTTTAGTTTACCTATTTAAAGATAACTTATTTCCTTTCTTTATTATAGTTTAAGTTCTATTTATTAGGCTCAATTATTATTTAGGTTACTGTTTCAGTGTTTTAAAATAAAGCTGTAAAATGTCACTGACTTGGCAGAATAATGCGGAACTCCAATGTTATGTTGTTTTTAGTTCAGAGTGAGGTAGGAAGCTAGCATAAGAATATGTTTATACATTCATTATATTTATATACAGGCAAATATATGAATTTGAACAATTTAATAAATCAGTTTGTTAAAAAAAGCTAAACATTCCCAGTGTTACTCTCAAATTTTTGAAGGAATCAGAAATTCTTATATATAAAAGAGATATAGTATGGCATGTTATTCATTTCATAGATTAACTCAATTCTTAAATATTAATTACATGGAAAACTTAAAAGTAGATGAAATGACTGATGTTAATATCTATAATGATGTATATATATTTTAAAATGTATCTGGCTAGAATGAACTTTAAAGTTCTAAGTCTAAGTTCGAAAACATAGTTGTTTTTTTTTTTTCAGAGAAGAATTAGAAAGAAAAATATGACTTTAAAGGTTAACTTTCTTGTTTTATAAACATTCTAATATAAAAGTCACAGCATTTTTCAGTCCTATGGGTATTGATGTCTTGATATATGTCTACCTTGCACATAGACAAAATACTTGCAAGTGCTCAGAGAAGCTCACAATAAATACTAATTAAATAGAATTTAGCACAGAAGTTAAAATTACAGTTCTTCAAAATTTGAATGAGGTAGAAATTTTTTTAGACAGATCACACTTATGCACTTCTGAAGCGTTAAGAAAAGTTAGTAGGCTCTTTCTTTAAATATAGAAATAAAGTACAATTCTTGGTCCTTAATTCTTGGTACAAGGTTAATTCATAACGGTTTACCAAGAAATTATTGATAAGCAGGTAGGATTCAAGTGTCCCAAATTCTAATTCTTATAAAAATTATTTTTCAAAGGAAAAAAGTGTCACAAATTTTTAATTCACCAAAATGAGTTTTGCATTCTTACTCAAAAAAGGAGATGTCAAATACCTCAAAGATTTTTCTCCTTAAAAAGATAAAAATGGAGTATCGAGAGCATGTTAGAAGTATAAAACTTTGCTAAAACAAAAGCAATAACACATTTCTTATGAATCTTTGTTTTCCAGTTTTCATTTCTAACTTCAACAAAATTCCAATTAAGTTTGTTAAGATGGTGAAACCCTTACCAGCTTAGGTCAATTCCCCAGAGGACTCAATAACAGCCTTGATGTTGATTTTTAGCTATATAAAAATAAACATACATCTTGACAACACAATTCCAGAAAAAAATCAAAACACAAAGAGAAAGCAGACTTGGATTTTTAATTTTTTAAAAAAGATTCTGCGTGTGTGTGTGTGTGTGTGTGTGTGTGTGTGTGTGTGTGCAGTGCAAGAATAGACCTTCATGCTTAAATTATATTCCAAATATATATATATTTTTTGGAATATAATTTAAGCATGAAGGTCTATTCTTTGCACTGCACACACACACACAGAATATAATATATATTATATATATATTATATATATTATATATATATATATAATATATATATATAATATATATAATATATATATATATATTTCCATTAACTGCAGGAGACAACTGGCAAGTATAGGTCCAGTGAGTTTCTCTCCATCATTACAATGGACATATATCTTAAGGAAGCACCTATGGAAAATAGAGTGTTCACAACACATCTGGTAACACAGATAGCTTCTGGGTGTTTTTTAAAGCGGTTTGTTTGCAATTAATTCTAACATTAAATGAAGGAGAAAATAAATTCATAAACAGAAATGACATTGCTTAGAACAATCTATTATTCTGTAGTCCTGTTTTTTATGTAGCAAGCCACACTCACATGTGCATTAGTAAAAGCATTACCAGTGTGCCTCATTAGTGATCAGTTCCTTGTGCAACACGTGTTCTCTGCTCATAACATTGTTGATTTAGCAACATAGCTAAAACATGTGGTTAGAATTGAACTTTAATTTTTTTTAAGTAAACAAAATGTTAAAACATAGCATCGTAACATTAGGCTCCATTACAAATAGCTCATGTTTGGGGATGTTTTTCATCAAAAGGTTTTAAAGAAACAAGAGGTTATATAATATCTGCTGCTTTTTAATGTATTTATTGCAATGTGGCAATAGGTTACAGAAACAATAGAAACTTTTAATAATAAAAAAGGTATACAACTCTGAACTTCTTTTTTCTTTAAAGCATTCTGGGATATTTCAACAATTAAAATTAGAAAATTGATTTCTAATGTGGCTTCAGGAGTTACATGCTCACATGTAGAAAGGATCCCTTGGTTTTGATTTGGCTTTCTTTATTACTCCTTTTCTTTTTCATAACTAAAAATAATTCTATTTTAGAAAAGATATGTTCTATACACTGTGCCTATAGCAACAAATATGTAATACTGGCTATGACAGCATTCTGCCTCTTAAATGTCAATAATATGCTCTCGCTGAATCTGAATGAAGTCAATATTAAAATACGGCTAAGCTATAGCAATCAATTATGCATAACTTGTAGACTCAAAGGTCCATGGACTCTTC
Source organism: Pteropus medius (assembly GCF_902729225.1). Classification (NCBI taxonomy): domain Eukaryota; kingdom Metazoa; phylum Chordata; class Mammalia; order Chiroptera; family Pteropodidae; genus Pteropus; species Pteropus medius. The sequence goes on along the minus strand of NW_024350327.1, from coordinate 670,553 downwards.
TCATCTTCTCCTTGGCCTGTTATAAAAATAATTTTGGTTAAAAGTATCTACACAGCACCAATTTTATTTCAGAAGCAGCATCCTTACTCAGCCACCCAAATAAATCTACAAGTATGAATGCTCAAATAGCTTTTCTAATTGACTTCTAAAAGACTGGTAATTGTATTAGTTTGTCTCAATCAAAAATTATTCAGTAATTATTATAATCATCAATTATAATCCTCTAAAAATACCCATGTCCATGGAATTAAATGAGAAGTTCCCCTGACATGCAACTGTATAATAGAAGAATTATGTCTGCAGTTGATGGACATTGTTCTGTAATAAGAGAAAGTACAGGTCTCTAATAGTAAAAAAAAGCATTTCATAAAACTTTGTCATATATAAAATATCTTATTAATTGTGACCATTCCACTTACAATTAAAACATAACATAAGTGTCTGTTCTGCTTTCTGCTGTGGGACAGTCAGGGATCATACAACATCAAAAAATAAGAGTGCATCTGTTTCCCAGGCTGATAAAAGCAATGGGCTCCATTACACTGTTTCTCTTTCAAACTCGTCTGTACTTATGCACACATACACAAAGCACCCACAGTTTTAATCTTCATGACACTGTGGCCACACTTTTTTCCCACTTCTGAAAATATGTCAGAAAAATGTGATTACAAAATAAATTATTTTTGTATATATCTAGTTTAGATTGCCACTGCTCATTTCTATGAATTTAAAAGATAAAGTCTGCAGCAAAGAATAGGCCTCATTCATCTTTCTCGAACCCTTTGGTTTCTACCTTTAATGTTACAGTGAATGTAGATTTGACTCAGTAGTTCTGGGTCAAAGGCTTTACAAATACTGATCCTGAAGTACATTAAGAGAATAAACATCTGCTATTATGGCATAGGGAAAATTTTAAAGTAGCAATAATAAACACAACACCATATACATGAAGAGTTTGTAAGTCACCTAAAAATTTCATAGGAAATTTAAAAAATTGTAGGAGCAGTAAAATCATATAAAAAGGTCCAAAGGTCAAACACAATCAGATAATGATTATATTCTTTGAAAAATACTTCCTGTGCATACCTTCTGCCCCAGTTATGCTAAGTCTTTCTCAAGTCTCCCATCTGTAAACATGGTGGACCAAGAAAGTCATACATTAAAGAAAGGGATTGCACTGATTAACAAAGGAATAGAAGAACAAACAAAAAAGATTTCAGAGCAGGTAAGGAACTAGTATTTTTTAAAATGTGCTTCTGAAAAAAATATGACTTGGAGGCAATTCTGGTTTTGACACTTATACTTTACTCATAGAGTTGTTCTTCTGTAGGGGCAACTAAATTGAATATAAAATAAAAAGAATAGTTCAATTATGACATCACAAAATCTCAGGAAGAACTGGGAATCAAAGCTCCCTTTGATTAAAACTTCCTATTTTTAATACAAAGTGCAAGAACAAGAGCTTCAAATGGTGACACAGGCAGGAAAATCACAACACTCTTTCTCCAATATTCTCCCCACTCTACTCCTTCACACACACTACAGATAGTTTATTAGCTAATTCTCAACTCTCCTGGCACATATATCCATTACTTTTTGGATTCTTCATAAATTCAGGCCTCTATTCCCAATGTAATGAAAATGATAGATGTGAGGAAATACATTCAATAAGCAAAAAATAAAAGAAAACTCTAGAATCTGTTATATTTTATGTTATGGAAGTAATGGTTGAGATAATGTATGAGGAACATTAAAACTGAGATAGTTACATACAAAGAAATCAGACTGCTTTGCCTGTGCTTCCAGAATAACAGTAAGTTTTCCTGGAGTTGTAGCTCTCCATCTACTCTAATTCAAGATCCTAACAGAGTTATAGGTTCTAATTGAGTACCTGAGATCAGAATCAGGTTGAAAAATGCATAAAACACTTTAAATTATTTCAAAGGAGAGAAATTAAAGAAAAAATCAGCCAATATGAGAAATAAGAATTATGGAAAGAATAAAACTATTAGTAAAACATGTGCTGACACAAGTCAAAATGAAAAATTGAACACACACACACACACACACACACACTAAAAAAAAAGAAAAGAAAAGGAGGGAGAGGGAAGGAAAAAGAGGAACTGAAAGAGAAAGAAAAGAGCTGGCCCTGCCTGTAAAGATCCTTGTTTCCTGATTTAAATACTATAAGATACCCTTCTGAAAGGGGTATACTGGTCATGCTATCTTCACAAGTATACCTAAATGGTAATAACTAAGCAGTAGACAAAGCCCAGGGAATACAAAAAGAAGATGGTGATTTTTTTACTTATCTTTCATGAGAGGGGGCACATGGACTGGAGATGAGGCCAATTCTGCTGGCTAAGCTGAAGAAATCTTGGTAAAAAAATACCAAAAACAGCCCCTTACTCATTCTAGGGGGAAAAATACACACCATCATCCCTGCCAAACCTAAATAAAATAAATCAAAACAAAAACGATCTTCTCCCTTCTAAAAAAAACCACATGGAAATAAATGCCCTGCAATTTATGTGTGTGTTTTTACAAGACTCATAGAGGTTATTTTGTTTTGGATTCCACATAAATTTTATCTCCATCCCTAATGCCAAAGGAATGCAGTGCCCGAGAGCTGTACTTCATTTCCTCTGGGCCAAAGGGTGCTTCATGGTCAAAATAGTAGAGAAGCATGTTGCTTGTGGGTAATTGCACTAGAGTTTTTAATTGTTTTTTTAGTTCTGCAACTGTTTGGTCAAGACGAATGCTCATTTCTTCCACCTGATCGTTATAGTGGACTTCTACTCTTGCACTGCTCTGGGGTCTTAGATCCACTTCTGCCAAAGGCTCCAACTTTCCATATTTTGTGATCAATTCATGATACCTAGAACGATAAAAAGACAGTGTCAGCTTAAGCCACTAGCATCTGAACTATGAACTTTTTCAAAACTACTGGTAATTGATATGGCTATACTCAATCTTTCAAATGTCCTATTCTAATATTCTACCTATCTATCTGATTAATATTGTGGAATATGTGATCTGATATGATTGCCCTTTTGAGGTCACAGTAAAACTATATCCTTGTGGATAGGAAATTCTCCCAAAGATGGCCACCATGCCTGCTGTTGATCATTACAGAAGAATAGGCTTAGAGAGGAAAACAGAACCTAGACAAGAAGACACTACAAAGATTATGAAGTCAATTTGTAGAAAGTGTTTTCTTGGGTACCATCATCAAGAAGGGCAGAGATCTAAGTACATGTTCCTTGGCAACAGATGGGAGTAGGCCAGCAGTTCCTGGGCCCTGGAGAAGGCATAACAAAAACATCTAGTTGTATGTCAGCTGTTAACTCAACTTTTTCAGTGATGCTTTGTTTGAATATTCCAGCCTAGTCTCGTTAGCTACAATATAAAGATTTTATGGAAGAGCCAAGAATAAATTCTTTCCAAAAAGGGGGCAAATATGGGATACAAGTTCCTCAATCAAGGAAGGAACAAGGAGCAAAAGAAACCAAGAGGAAAGGGAATTACAGAGGTGAAACTAGGGCCCAGTTTTCCATGTGGAAAATCTTGTCTCCACCACCACACCTGGAGGATTTAGGTTTGATTTTATTAAGAAAGCTGAGCAGTTTCCTACAAACCAGAGAGGGGAAAATGCTAAAAAGATCTGATATTAGCTTTATTATACCCAAGACACACAAGGTTTTAATTCATGATCAGAATACAGTAGTCACATGAGATTATTTCCCCACCTCTTTCACCCTACTTTTGGTTTTAACTCAGTTAAATCAGTGTTACAAGGTTGGTAGGAACATCGGAAACAAAAACATAGTAAGATATCTGTGGTCAGAGATAGAGGTAAGCATTCCTAATACGGGAAGTAACAGGGTAGGGTAAATAGCACTGTCCTTGGAGTCAGAAGATCTGACTCCAGAGTCTTGACACTATTTATAATTAGCTGTGTGACTTGGAAACTCACTCTATCCTTTGCTACTCAGTTTTCTCATTAGTAAAATTGGGATAATAATTCTGCCTTTCTTATCTTATAAGATAGTCATAAGAATTATATAAAATACAGATGAGTAGGCACTTGGTAAATTAAGAGTTCATATACAAATTAAAACATCAACATTACATTCCTGCTGTTTTGGAACTTATGTTATTAAAACACACACATACCCCTTAGAAAATATACAATTGAAATCCCTTTAGGTAGAACCCCTTGGAGGAGGTGGTGGTATGATAAAACAGATCACAGAATATTCTATTCCCAGGACCTGAACCCAAAATAGTATTTTTTAAAAGGATAAACAAATCACTAGCGGCAGCTAAGAAAAGAAGAAGTGTCAACTAAAAGTCATAGGCACTGAGTCAAAGACAACAGGAGTCCCCAGTTTGGGGTGTGGCAAAGGCAGAGACTTTATTCAGTGAAAACAGCTCAGTTGTGAAAACAGCTTCCAACTGTGAAAGACCTCAAGTGTAAGACAGTTCAGGTTTGAAACAGCTCAGTGGATTCAGTTCTGAAGAGGTGGCTCAAACAAAGTGGCTCAGGCTAGGTGGCTCAAGTGTCACAGTTCCAGCTCTAGTGTTATAGCTCCAGTGTTACAGCTCTTATCAGGAAGGGCAAAACAGTTTTCTATGGAAAGTGCACTCCTTGAAGCAGGGTGAAGTTGGCTTATAAGAGTGTCTGCACCCAGTCCCTGATTGGTCCATTTCTATGCAAATAAGAACTCCAAATCCTCACATTGGTTCAAATAGCATTATCCTGATTGGTTGAAATGGACCACTCTGATTGGCCAATGAAGATGCAAATGTGGATATAGCTGCGCAGCTCTGGTTCGACAGGGAAAATCTCAGTCCTATTGGTTGAATTTCAGTTCTAGGAACTCTCTTATAAGGGTCAACTCAGACACCAGGAGCACAGCACTGGAAGCTTGGCAGCCCAGTCTGTAGCTTTTCCCTGAAATGCAGCATGCATAAGAGGCCTTTGTAAACAATGGCTGCTATACTCTAGTTATGAATTTGAGTCCAGTTAACTACTACGAGTCCTTTTTGGCAGGTATAGTCTCCTCAGGTCAACAGACAGAATAACCTTAAAAAGACCCAAATCTGAACTAGTAGTAAGCCCTGTGGATACATAAGCTTGATAAGCATCCTCATTATTCTGTTCCAACTTCTTTCCAGAATGCCTTCTTGTACTGCAAAAACTAGAACTGAAAACTATATTTCCTACACTCCTTTGCAGGTTAGATTTAGCTTCTATTAATCATACTTAACAGTCCTGGGAAATAATGGATCTAGCAGAAACAATTTGGGTAGAGGCCTCCTAATTACTATATTTCAGTTCAAGCAGTGTGTTCTTGCAGTCAAGAACTGTGGCAGCACCATGCTGATCTTCAGATCTTAGCTAAGGTGGTGTGATATGGCACCAAGGACAGCAGCTTCTTCAGTGTCCCTTTATGTGATTCTAGCAGAGTTAGCAGTGCCTGTCATGGGCCACTTCTGTGGTACCATTCTAGAAGCAATCCTAGGGAGAGAGCCCCTTCTAAAGATTTTATAAGCACCTTATTTCTGTATTAAATTCCTTTCTCCTTAAAATAGCTAATGTGGCTTCTGTTGTCTATAACTGAATCCCAAATTATACTCCTTCAAATGGGTTCTCATGACTTCAGGGTTGCCCCAAGCTGACCCTCATCTGTATTACAACCAAAGTGTTATAAAACAGAAATCTGACTACATCACTCTTCTTAAAATCACAGAAGACACAACAGAATAAAGCCCCAACTCTTTAAAATGATTGTGATAGGCACAATTTTGGCCCCCGTGATCTTCATCCTCTGGTGTTATTCTCAAGATTACATTATGTGTTTCTGTGAAAAAATGGCATAGATGATAGAAGCTTTGTTCATCCCTCTTGTGACCAAATCAAAGTTGTAACAGAAACATAGAGCAAACAGCAAGGAAAAATTGCATGAGATCTAGATGAACAGAAGCACTACAACTAGGGAGAGAAATAATTAATCAACCTGCAATGGCAGAAGGTAGGAGGGGGTGAAGACGTAAGGCTCACTGGTCTCTAGTGCCTGAGTGGGACAGAGATTATCAGCAGCGGCAGCTGGTAGCTGAAGACACCTCTTAAAGGGGCCATGTCCACGATCAGACTCTTGTGGTGACGAACTGCTTGCTCTGATCACCAGCACGGGGGGCACTAGGGACTTACTGGGGGACACTGAGTTGTTGAAGTGAAGGTGGGAGGCGAGGCTCTCTCCCAGGCAGAAGTGCCGGTGTTATCCATTTTTCCTCTGTTGAGCCCTCCCTACTCCCAGTGTGCAGAGCCTGCCATAGCTGAGATATCATCAAACTGGATAAGAGGTCGTTCCACCAAGAGAGTCCCTAAAACTCCACCTCCCCTAACTCGCAGCTCCACCCAAGCTGCAACAATTTGTGTCCTTGGGGAGTCCAGTGCTACTTGTTGAGTAGCGCCAAGACACACTGGTGGCAGCTGGCCTCAGTTTCTGGTGTGGCTTTCTGAGGCAACTTTAAGCACAGCATCTGTGGATTGCTTGCTGAATCTTAATAGGTGGCCCCAGAGAAGCACAGGCAGAGACCAAACTTGTCCTGCAGCTGAACCCCTCTCAGGACTATGTCACTGGACACCCACTACACGGAGCCACTCCAATAAGACCAGGAGACTTAGGAGCTTTGCTTAGTATGTAGAAACAGACACAGAACAGCAGCCAAAATGGGAAGACAAAGAAGCAGAAATCATATGAAAGAACAGAACACAGATCTAGGAATAATGGAGTCAAACAATCTGACAGATGTAGAGTTCAAAACACTGGCTATAAAGATGCTCAACGAACTTAGGGGAAGAGCACATTAACCTCAAAGAGATAAAACACACACAACACACACACACACACACACACACACACACACATAAAATGGAAATGGAAATTAAAAAGAAAATGGATAAGAATAGATAAGAAAACAAGACCCCTACTTATGCTGCCTACAAGAGACTCACTTCAGATTAAAAGACGCAAACAGACTAAAATGAAGAACACATTATCTGAGATGAAGAGGATATTAGATTAAAAAACAAAACAAAAACAAAAACAAAAAAAACAGTGAATAAAGAAGAGGATTGAACCACCAAAACAGAGGATGGGAAAGCCAAAGACAATCAGAATAACAAGAAAAAAGAAGCCAAGATTATAATAATAATTTCAGGAGCCTATGTGATACAATTAAATGTAAAAATATCCATGTCATAGGGGTATCAGAAGGAAAACAAGAAGTTGAAGAGCTATTTGAAGAAATAATAATGGAAAATGACCCTAACCTGGTGAAGGAAATAGACATACAACCCCAAGAAGCTCAGAGAGTCTCAGGAAAGAGGAACCCAAAGAGGCTCACACCAAGACACATTATAATTAAAATGCCAAAGGTTAAATATAAAGAAAGAATCTTAAAAGCAGCAAGTGAAAAGTAGTTAGTTACTTACAAAGGAGCACCCAATAGACTGGCAGCTGATTTCTCAAAAGAAACTTTGCATGTGAGAAGGGATTGGCAGGAAATATTCAAAATGATGAAAACCCAGAATCTACAAACAAGAATACTTTATCCAGCAAAGATATCACTTAGAGTTGAAGGACAGATAAAGAGCCTCCCAGACAAAAATAAGCTAAAGGAATTCATCAACACCAAGCCAGTATTACAGGAAATGTTGGAAGGACTTCTTTAAGAAGAAAAAACATGTATCAAAAACAGGAATAAAGAATGCTAATATTACATTTCTATCAACAAGTACCTCAAATGGAAAAGAATTAAGTGCTCCAACCAAAAGATAGAGTAGCTGAATGGATAAGAAAACAAGACCTCTACTTATGCTGCCTACAAGAGACTCACTTCAGATTAAAAGACACAAACAGACTAAAAGGAGATGGAAAAAGATATTGCCTTGATGGACCTAGAGGGTATTACGCTGAATGAAAGTCAGATAAAGACAAATATTGCACGATTTCACATATATGTGTAATCTAAAGAACAAAATAAACAACAATGACGAAAATGAAAATAAATTTATACATACAGAGAATATTTGGAGGGCTACTAGATAGGAGGGATGTTAGGGGGATAGCGAAAAAGGGCAAAAGGATTAAGAAGTATAGATGAATAGTTACAAAATAGACATGGAGATATAAAGTGTAGCATGAGGAAAATAGTTAATAATGTTGTAATAAACATGTAAGGGGGAAAAGGGGTACTAGATTTAGCGGGGTGATCATTTTGTGAGTTATATAGATCTCTCTAATCACTATGCTGTACAACTGAAATGAATATATTATTATATGCCAACAATAATTGAAAAAAAATGAATTGAATTGTATAATGTGAAAAAAAGATTACACTATTTTATATGGTACAATTTACCTTAATTAGAGAGATTAACTGAATTGGATGGGCCTAATCTAATCATATGAGCCCTTAAAAGCAGAGGTTTCTCCAGCTAGCAGCAGCAGAAGTCAGAGAGATTCCAAGCATGAGGACTTGACATATTGTTGCTGGCTTGAAGATGAAAGAGGAGGCCACATGGAAAGCATGAGAAAAGACAGAGTTCTGCCACCACCATGAATGAGCCTGCAAGGTGATTCTTCACCAGATCCTCCAATAAGGAACACAGCTCTACTGATCATTTTATTTTGGCCTTGTGAGACTCTAAGAAGAGACCCCAGTTTAACCCACACCATGCCCAGATTTCTGACCCAAAGAGACTGTGACATAATAAGTACAGATTGTTTAAGCCACTAAGTTTATGGTGATTTGTTTTAGCAGCAATAGAAAACTAATACGACTACTAAAGGTCCTTCATGATTTGGTTTCTTCATAACTTTCCAAACTTATTTTGTGCCATCAACATTATCATTTCTGCACCTGCTTTTCTACTTATTTAAATTTAAAAATCAATGTTTGTTTATTAATTTTCAATAAAAACCAGCAGACTTTTGTATTGGATAAAAGTTTAGATATGAACTATAAGAAATATTTCTCTTCATTCTATAAAAATGAAGAGAAAGTATTAGAGTTGTGGCTCGCTTCACAAACTGAATATATTCTCCTAAAAGTTACATAAGTAAAACCATGATTTCAAAATAATATGTTTACTTCTGATGATCTTATTTTGGATTATCTTTAAGCAGGGCAAATTGGTAAATATAAGAAATCATGATTTTACAAAGTGCCCAGTAAATTTTAGAAACTGATTTCTTCTTAGTTTTCCTGCTTAGATATTTTATTCATTATTCAAAATTTCATCCAAATTGAACTATATCTGCATACTCTATATTATCTGCACTTTTGTTAGCATCAGCCTCAAAGCTATAGTCTTAAGAGGTAAATGATTTCTGATGACTAAATATTCTTCGGAACTAATGATCTCAATATATAGTCTACGAAGCAGTTCTTCCTTCTGATTGTTTAAAAAATATCTAATATTTAAAGGTCTCACTTCTGAAGTGGGCAAAGTGCCATAAACCTACCTTGGAAAATATTATTGACAAGGATATATTGCAATAATCAAATGCTAAAATGTAATATATACCGTATTTCTGTTCAGAAGTTCTGAATACCATTTCAGCATGATGTTCTAACAGAAAATGAACAATCAAAACAGAAACAAAATTTACTACACACAGCATAAAGGCCAGCATGACCACATGGGCAACTGAAAATGATAAATGGAAACCAAAAAGCTATACACAATCTTGTGAAGAACACAAACCAAAGGCAAAATAGCACTGTGCTTTTCTTTTTTCTTCCTATTAAATAAAAAACCAGCGAGAGAAAAGCTTATTTCAACTTTGAGGTTTTTTTGACTAGTGAGCAGTTAGAAATCACACTACTAGTAAAGCAGGGTTGAAGGTGACACTAACAAAGAGGGGAATGGAGAATGAAGCCACCATTATTGGTGCTAGGGTAGCTCCACTCCCAATACTAATGCGCATAAGCAAGACTTCACACACTAGGGGCCTCTGGTCCATGGAACACTTGTCTAATGTGACAGACACATGAGCAGACTTTAGTAGTGTGATGGTCAAGTTGGGAGGAATATGCTCTCTTTTCCTTATCGCTCATTTTCACTCTTGATTCTAAGATACTTGGAAGCATTTTCTCAATCATAATTCAGTAATAGATCTATGACCCCAAGATAAATGAAGACTTGGCACATACTTGAGAAAGACTGCAGGTTCCTACTATAAATCTTAGTCTGAGGGTGAATTTATGATAAAACCCAAAACCCAAAGATGCATAGAGACAAAGTTTCACTCATTCTCAGCTCCAAGTAGCCTTATAAACTATCTTATGTAAATAAGACAAATATTAAATATTTTACACATTTTTTAGGAAACCGGAAATCTGAAGTAGGCATAAAACCAGGGGCTTTTAGGTAGCAGAAAGCTTCCACATTTGGATCTCATGTCTCCAAATCCATAAAAAAAAGCAGCTCACAATCTCAAGGAGTATCCTAAAGTGACAGGATTTATATTTTATATAGGCGCCTATACTACAGTGGGATTATACATGTCCTGGAGGTGATCTATCCATCTCTTACAACTGCCTACAGGTAGCTTATATAGTAGTCTTAAGCTAACAATTCAGGTGGCTTATATAGTAGTCTTAAGCTAACAATTCTGTTAATCTATTGTTCCTCAAATGCAGACCCATATTGAATCAACTGGAGTCTTTATTCTAAATAAAGCTATAATATTCCATAATAAATCCCTAATACATAACCTAAGGAATGCAACAGATCAAATATGAAAAATCTCTAATGGTTCACTTGGTTGAACCAAATCATTGAAGTATAACTAGGAGAAAAACATTCATTTAGTTTAGTGTTTCTCAAGGCATTGTGAAGAATTCAAAAGTATATGCCAAACATCTGATTGCTGTTATTTAATCTCTCTTGCCATAGGATGCTTTCTTTCATTTTGATATGGTGTCATATCATGGCAAATAAAAGAAACACTCTTTTATTCTTAAAATGTTTTCTCCTTAAAATTCTGCAACTGGGATTTTACATTTTACTGAAACAGTTTTCTCAAGGTCACCAATATCTTATTTATTAAAACACATAAACATCACATTTCAGAAGCAGAAAGACCTCAGAAGTAATCTATTACATATTTTACAGATATAGTAATTGAGAGCTAGTTTGTTAGTGCAAAGTCTAATGCTAGTGAATGGAACGGTGGAAATTAGAACTCAGGTCTTGTTCTCAGACCATCATTCTTTCTTAGTTCTTATCATCTTTAAGATTTGCTACAATAATGAATATTGTTCTAGAAATTTTCTTATTTCTACATTTCAAATGTTCCCTTTCAATCTCTCTTTATTGGTTCCCATTCCTCTTTTTACCATCTATACTTGGTCAGTCCTTAAAATACTCTCCTGCATTCTCTTCCCTTTATGATCTTTCATCACAAATCTAATTCTCTTACTTAGCTTATGCCATAGATATTTCTCATTTGTCTTCCTTAAGCTTCTGTATTTCACCTACCTCCAGAACTATTTATTCTCACCATTCAAACTGAACTCAGTATTTTCCATAGTTTTTCACCAAGGCTTAAGTCATGGAATTTTGTTTCAACTCACCATTTCTTAAATTAAAGCCCTACCAAAATTACCTAGTAAATGGATAAATAGAATATGACCTATTCGTATAATAGAATACCATAGAGCAGTTACAAGAATGATTTTGATCTACATTTATCAATATGATTAAGACTTTGGTCAAAATGGCTCAATAAATTCACACTTTAATGCACTTCTGCTCCAAACACAGAGTAAAAATGGATAAAATGTGAAAAGCTGAATTCCAAGAAGACACAACCCAGGCTCAAAAATAATAAATATCTCCATGGAATTGAATGAAAATACAAAGCATACAACAAAGAAACCATAGGACCACTGGATTACAAATCCAAAGCAGGTAGTAGGAGTCAGCAGTTAGGGTCCTGTGAGGCAAAAAAGATTAAAAGTACTCCATGGGAGAGAGGGAAATTCAAGCCAGGTTCACTGTTTGAAGCAGGGGTAGGGTTGGGGTGGGGGTGATGTGAGGCTGGGAATGAAATATAGATGCAAAAAACTGCTGCAGATTCACTGTCTAGGCTACTGTTTCAGAGTAAAAGGTCTAAGTAAAAGATATAAAAAGATAGCTCTACCACCAGGAATAGAATCAAATTACTTGCTACCCAGGTGACTAGATCTGTGTTATCTCTGTAATTCTTTCGGGACAAGCTCTCCAAAATTCATTATAAATGATGGTTCTGAAGGAAATAGGAAGACATAACCATCCTCAATACATATATATCTAACAACAGAGCTTCATGATAATGAAGCAAAAACTGATAGACCTAAAAGTAAAAATAGACAAATCCACAATTATAGATGGAGATTTCAATACTCTTTTCTCAGTAACTAAGAGAACAAGCAAATAGAAAATTGTAAACAATATAAAATAACAATATAAAAACATGAAAAACTTGACCTAACTGACATTTATAAAACACATTTCCCAACAACACTAGAATACTCAGTTTTTTCTAGTGTATATGGAATATTGACCAAGATAGGCCACATTCTAGGCCAAAAACATACCTCAACAGGTTTTTAAAAAAACGAAATAACACAAAGTATGTTTTCTGACTATAATGAAATTAAACTAAATCATTAATAGAAAGATAACTCCGAGTATTTGGAAAATACACAATATACTTGTAAATAACCCATAGGTCAAAGAGGACATCACAAGGGAAACTGGAAAATATCGTAAATTCAATTAAAATGAAAATACATCATATCAAAAATTATAGAATATAGCTAAAGCAGTGCTTAGGGAGAAATCTATATAATTGAATGTTTAAAAGAGAAAAGAAGAAAGGTCTCAGATCAATGATCTAAGCTTCCACTTTAAGAAACCATAAAAGAGTTGAGCAAAATAAATCCAAATCAAGGAGGAATAAATAAATAAATAAATAAATAAATATAGGAACAGATAGCAGTGAAATAAAACTCAGAAAAATAAGAGAAAACCCATAAAACCCAAAGCTGGTTCTTAAGGTTAGTAAATCTGATAAACTTCTAGCTAGACTGATTAAGTAAAGAAGATACCAATAACAGGAATAACTGAGAAAACATCACTACAGACCTAACAGACATAAAGATTTTTATAATTGTGAAAATTATAAATAACTTTCTACCCATAAATTCAGTGACTAAAGTGAACTTGACAAATTCATTCAAAGACCAAAGCTCATTCAAGAAAGAATAGATAAATTGAACTAAGTTATTCAAAACCTCCAGCAAAGAAAACATCAGACATAGATGGCTTCAATGATGAGTTCTACAAAACACTTAAGAAACAAATAAGAGAGACCACTCACAAACTCATTTTACAAGGCCAGTAATATCCCAATATTAAAATAAGACAAAGATATTACAAGAAAAGAAAATTACAGAACAATATCCCTCATAAACATAGACACAAAAATCCTCAACAAAATATTAGCAAATGAAACCTACCAACATACAGAAAAATAATACATTCTAAACAAGTGAGATTTATCTTGAAAATTTAAGGCTAGTTAAACATATTTTAAAAAATCAGTTAATATATTTCACTATATTGACACACTAAGTAAGAAAAACTATATGAACCTCTCAAGAGATGAAGAAAAGAAGAAAAACTATTAAGCCATGTATATTGCAAAAAAAAAATAGACACTGTGTCGTATTTGTACATTCTGCAATTAATCTACAAAAAAACTACTAGAATAAGTTTAATAAAGTTGCAGAATACAAGGTCAATACACAAAAATCAATTGTCTCTGTATTTCTATATCTAGCAATGAACAATTAAAACTGAAATAAAAAAATAATACTGTTTATAACATGACCTAGATACATGAATACTTAAATAAAAATGTAACAAAATGTGTAGGAGCTATATGTGGAAAAATATAAAATATCAGTGTCTGAAAGGAATCAAAGAAGACTTAAAAAGAGATATACTGGTTCATGAACAGGAAGACTCATTATTACAATGTCAATTCTACCCTATTGTTCTACAGATTCAACACAATCCAAATTAAAATCCCAGCAGAACATATTTCTAGAATTCTACAAGCTTATCCTAATATTTATATGTAAAGACAAAGGAGCTAGAATAGCCAAAATAACTTGAAAAAGATCAAAGTTGAAGGACCCATACTCACTGAATTTCAAGACCTACTATAAAGCAACAGTAATAAAGACAGTGTGATACTGGCAAAAGAACAGAAACATGGATCAATGGAAAAGAACAGTGAATCTAGAAATAGAGATTCTACATATATGGTTAATTTTCAACAAAGATATTAAATCAATACAACAGAAAAAGATAGTCTTGTCAATAAATACAGCTAGGACAACTGACAGCCATATGCCAAAATTAAAACAAAAAGCTTAATTCATATCCTATCCTATAAACAAAAATTAACTCAAATGAATCACAAGCCTAAAAGTAAAATCTAAAACTATAAAATGTCTAGAAAATATTTAAGAAAACCTCTGTAATCTTACATTGGTCAAAGATTTCTTAGATATTACAACAAAAGCACAATCCATAAAAGAAAAAAATCAGTAAGTTGAATATCATTAAAATTTAAAACTTCTGCTTTTTGAAACTATTAACAGCATGACCTATACAAAAAATGGTCAAAATATTTTGTGTTTACTTCACCAAAGAAGGTATTTGAATGGCAAATAAACTCATGAGAAGATGCTCAACACATTAGCTACTAGGAAAATTCAAGTTAAAACCACAATGAGATACCACTATATGACTATTAGAATGGCTAAAATTAAAAACAGTAACAAAGAAACCTGAAAATTCCAAGTGGTGATGAGGATGTGCAACAGGAACTCTCATATGTGCTGATGGGAAAGCAAAATAGTACAGCCACTTTGAAAAACAGCTTGGCAATTTAAATATACACTTCCCATATAACTCAACCATTCCACTTCTGGGTATTTTATCCAAGGAAATTAAGAACTTACATTACACAGAAAGCTGTAGGTGACTATCATAGCTTTCTTAATAAATTGCCAAAAAAAGGGAAAAAATGCAAATATACTTCAGTTGATGAATGGCTAAATAAACTGTTATATCTATGTGAAAGAATGCTACTGAGTAGTAAAAAGGATCTCAATAGTGATACACAAGATAGGTGAATCTCAATGGATTATGCTAAGTAAAACAAACCAGACTCAAAAGGCTGCTTATATCTCCTTTTAGCAAAGGATAGAATTATTAGACAGGAAATCAGCAAGAATAGAGATCTGAACAAAACAATCAATCAGCAGTGTCTAATTTACATATATGCCTGGCAACAGCAGAATACATATTTTTGAAAGCACCCATGGAACAATGACTGATATAGGTCAAACTTTAACAAATTTAAAAGAATTGATATCACACAGAGTATGTTCTCTAACCATAATGGAATCAAAGTAGAAATCAATAACAGAAAGATAACAAGAAAATTCCTAAATACTTGGAAATTAAATTTCTAAATAATCCATGGGTCAAACAGGAAGCTTCAAATAAAATAACATTTTTTAAAAACATAGAAATAAATGAAAATAAAAATAAAACATCTCAAAATATGTGGGATGCCAGCAGTGCTAAGAGTGAAATTATAGCATTAAATGTTTATTAGGAACAGTCTCAAATCAATAATCTACCTTAAAAACTATTTTAAAAAAAAAGAGCAAATCAAGCAAAAATA
This sequence comes from Pteropus medius, assembly GCF_902729225.1. Lineage (NCBI taxonomy): Eukaryota > Metazoa > Chordata > Mammalia > Chiroptera > Pteropodidae > Pteropus > Pteropus medius. The sequence goes on along the minus strand of NW_024350327.1, from coordinate 654,723 downwards.
AAAAATAAAAAAGCAGAAATCGATTTTTTTTAAATAAAAACACTAAACACTATAAAACATTGCTAAAAGAAATTAAAGAAACACATAAGTGGAAAGACATTTCTTGTTTATGGTTTGGAATATTATTAAGATGTCTAAATAACCCAAAGCAATCTACAGATCCAATGCAATCCTTATTAAAATCCCAAAGCACTTTTTGCAGAAATAGGAAAAATCATCTTCAATTTCGTATGGAATCTCAAAGAACCCTGAATACCCAAAACAATTTTGAAAATGAAGAATAAAGATAAAGCTACCTTAATTCAAAATATATTACAAAGTTACAGTAATCAAAACAGTGTGGTACTGGCATAAAGACAGACATGTAGACCAATGAAAGAGAATAGTGAGGCCAGAAATAAAACCTCATGTACATGGTCAAATTATCATTGATAAAGGTGTCAAGACCACTCAATAGGGAAAGAGCAATTTCTTCAACAAAAGATGGTGAGAAACTGGATATTCACATGCAGAAAAAATGAAGGTGAACCCTTACATTATACCATAAACAAAAATTAATTCAAAATACATTAAAGACCTAAATATAAGACCCAAAACTACAAATCTAGAAGAAAACTGGAAAAGCTTCATGACATTAAGTTTGGTAACAATTTCTTGGATATTACACCAAAAACACAGGTAACAAAATAATAGAAAAATGCGACTACATCACACTTAAAGAACTTTTGGAGACCAGGCAAAATGGTGTAGATGACAGTGGCTTTGTTCATTTGCTCTTGTGACCACATCAAAGGTGTGACGGAAATGTGGAGCAAACAGCAAGCAGAGTCGCCTGGGGGTCTAGGTGAGCAGAAGCACTATAACTAGGGAGAGAAATAAGACAACGACCTGAAGCTTAGAGGTACAAGGGAGCAAAGACACAAGGCACCCGGTCCAGAGTGGCTAAGTGAGACAGAAGCTACAGCAGAGGCAGCTGGCCGCTGCAGATATCTCTTAAAGGGTCTCTTAAAGTCCGCACCGGGCTTTCGCGGTGACGGACTCGCTTGCTCTGAGCACTGAGGCTGGATTGGCTGCTGGGGGGCACCAGGGACATACAGGAGACACTGAGTTGTCAGAGTGAGGGCCTGAGGCAAGCTTCTGTCCCAGGCAGAAGTGCTGACGGTAGCCATTGTTCCTCTGTTGAGCCCACCTCCCCTCCATCCCAGCGTGCGGATGCGGCACCACCATAACTGAGATGTCATTGAACTGGATAACAGAGGTTGCTCTGTCCAGAGGATTTCCAGAAACTCCGCTTACTTGCGGCCCTAAGCCACATCCAGGTGTCCTAAGCAAGTCTTGTGTCCTTTGCTGAGCAGCTCCAAAACCCATACTTGAGCAAGCGGACCTCGGTTTCTGGTGTGGTCTCGTGAGACAACTCTAAGCACAGCATCTGTGGATTGCTTGCTGAATCTTAATAGGTGGCCCTGGAGGAGCACAGGCTGGGGCTAAATTTGGCCTGAAGCTGTTGAACCTCTCTCAGAACTGTGCCACTGGACACCTACTATACAAACCCACCCTAATAAGACCAGGAGACTTAGGAGCTTTGCTTGGTATATAGAAACAGACACAGAACAGCAACCAAAATGGGAAGACAAAGAAGCAGAAATCATATGAAAGAACAGAACAGAGATCCAGGAATATTGGAGTCAAGCAATCTAACAGATGCAGAGTTCAAAACACTGGTTATAAAGATGCTCAATGAACTTAGGGGAAGAGAACATGAACTCAGTGAGAACTTTAACAAAGAGATAAGAAAAAAAACCAAAAACATAAAAATGGAAATGGAAATTATAAAAGGGAACCAGTCAGAAATGAAGAGTATATTAGATAAAAAAAAAAAAACAGAGTAGATAAAGAAGAGGATTGAACCACCTCATACTCATTAGGATGGCTACTATCAAAAACACTCAAAATAACAAATGTTAGTTGGTTGAAAATTGGAACTCTTTTGTACTGTTGGTGTGACTGTAAAAGGATGCAACTGCTATGGGAAACAGTATGGCTGTTTTTCAAAAATCAAAAATAGAATTACCATATAATCTAGCAATTCCACTTCTGAGAATTAAAAGAATTGAAAAGCTGGGTCTTAAAGAGATATCTGCACACCCAGCACATAGCAACAATATTTATAATAGTGAAGAGGTGGAAGCAACAGAATGTCTACTGATGGATGAATGGATAAACAAAATGTGGTATATACATACAATGGAATAGTATTCAGCTTTAAAAAGAAAAAAAAAATCTGTTATACTCTAAAATATGGATGAACCTTGAGGAAATTAAACTCAGCGAAATAAGCCAGTCACAAAAAGATGAATATTGTATAATTCCATCTATGTGAGGTATCAAATTCATAGAGACAGAAAGTAAAATAATGGTTGCCAAATAGTTACTTGGCAAGTAGGGGCTGAAGAAAGGAAGGAATGGGGAGTTGATGTTTTATAGGTATACAGTTTCAGTTTTGCAAGTTGAAAAATGTTCTGGAGATTTGTTGCACAACAATGTGAATGTACTTAACACTTCTGAACTATACACTTAAAAATAGTTAAGATGGTAAATTTAACGTTATGCATACTTTACCACAAATTTAAAAAATAATTAAAATTTTACTACAATTAAATTTTTTAAAAATTTAAATGATAAATTTTACTACAATTTAAATTTTTTTGCTACAATTATCTTTTTTAAAATTTAAATAATAAAAAAGGAATTAACGAATTTTACATAATATTCTCTGGAAAACAGAAAAGGAGGGAACACTAACAACTCATTTTATGAAGCCAGTGTTATCCTGATATGAAAAGCACATAAAATAGTTAAAAAAAATACTATGTATCAATATCTCTCATGACCTTGAACAAAAAAAATCCTCAACAAAATATCAGCAAACTGAATCCAACAATGTATAAAAAGAAATAGACATCATGACCAAGTGGAAATTATTCTTAGTATAGAAGCCTGGTTCAACATTTGAAAATCAACAAATACAGCTTCCCTATCAACCAGCTAAAGAGAAAAATCTCTTCATAGTAACTGACACAAATAAAGAATTTTAAAAATACCTAATATCCATTTACGTTCAAAATTCTCAGCATGTTAGAAGTAGAAGGGAACTACTTCAACTATGGAAAAAGTGAAGAACACCTACAAAAAACCTATATAGCTGACATTATACTTATTGGTAAAAGACCAAATGCTTTTCCCAAAGATTAGGAGCAAAGCAAGGTGTCTATTCTTACTACTTTTATGCAATATAATACTAGAAGTCCTAGCCACTGCAACAAGGCAAGAAAAAGAAATAGTCACACAGATTGAAAATGCAGAAATAAGATTTATTGTATTTGCAAATGACACGAAATACTTAAGTGCAAATCTAACAAAAGATTTATAAGATTTACATGTTGAAAATTATAAAATGCTCATGGAAGAAATCAAAGAATGCCTAAATAATAAAGAGACATACTGTGTTTATGCATTGGGAGACCCACTATAGTAAATATGTAAATCTTCCCCAAACTGATCTATAGGTTTAATAAAATTCCTATCAAAATTCCAGCAAGATTTTTTTGTAGAGAGAGACAAGCTTAGTCTAAAATTTATACAGGAAGATAAAGGCCCTAGGATAGCTAAAATAATCTTGAAGAATAAAGTGGGAAGATACATTCTGCATGATATTAAAGCTTATTATATAGCCACAGTAATCAAGACAGTGTAGTATTGGTGGAACAATAGACACATAGATCAGAACAGAATAGAGAACGGAATAGAAATATACAAATCTACTCTCCCAATTTTTTAAAAAGTTGCCAAACCAATGCATAGGAGAAGTCAGCCTTTTCAACAAATGGTACTGGAGTAACAGGACAACTATAAGCCCCCCAAAAATAAATAAATAAACCTCAACCTAAACCTCTCACCTTGCACAAAAAGTATCTCAAAATAGATTATGTACTTAAATATACAACATAAAACTATAAAATTCTAAAGAAAATCTCCAAGAGCTATGGCTAAGCAGAGTTCCTGACACTAAAAGCACAATTCATAAGAGGAAAAACTGATAAATTGGACCTTCACTAAAATTTAAAAATTTGGTGCTATAAAAGCTCATGTAAAAAGAATGAAAAGACAAGCTACATACTAACAGAAAATATTTACAAATCACATATACAACAAAAGACTAGTATCTAGAATATTTAAAGAGCTTTCAAACTGAAGAGTAAAGAAACAAACAATCCATTCAAAAACTGAGCAAAAACCATAAAGAAATATTTCATAGAAGAAGCTTTACAGATGGCAAATTAGCAGGTGAAAAATGTTCAACATCTTTAGTTATCTGGCCATCCAGGAAATTAAAATGAAAATCATAAGATATTATCTATCAATTAGAATGGATAAAATAGAAAATTGTGACAACACCAAATGCTGGCAAGAATGCAGGAAACTCTATCACTTGTTTATTGCTGGTAAGAAGGTAAATTGGTACAGCCATTCTAGAAAACAGTATGGTAGTTTCTTATAAAACTAAGCACGCAATTGCCATACTACTCAGCAATTGCACTCCTGGGCATTTATCTCAGAAGAATGAAGATATATGTTTACACAAAAGCCTGTACAGGAATATTCATAGATTATCTTATTTGTAACAACCAAAAACTGAAATTAATCCAGATGTCCCTCAACAGATGAATGGTTAATCAAACTGTAGTACATACATACCATGAAATACCACTTAGCAATAAAAAGGCACAAACTAGTGATGTAGACAAGGATTTGAATGAATCTCCAGGGAATAGTGCTAAGTGGAAAAAAAACTATTTCAAAAGGTTATATGCAGTATGATTCCATTTATGTAACATTTTTGACACAGCAAAATTTTAGAAATAAAGATAAAATTAGTGGTTGCTGGGGGATAGGGATAAGAGTGGGTGAGCTGGCAAGGAGTCGAGTGTGTTAGTAAAAGGGCAACCTGAGAAATCCTTGTGGTGATAGAACTATTCAGTGTCTTGACAGTGGTGGTAGATACATAAACCTACACATGCAATAAAATGTACAAAACTAAATACACACACACCAATGTGTACAAGTAAAACTGAAGAATTCTGAATTAGATCGGTGGACTGTATCAACCTTAAGTTCCTGGCTGGGATACTGTACTACAGTTCTACAAAATTTTGGGATTGGGGGAAACTGGGTAAAGAGTACGTGGGATCTGGCTATAATATTTCTTATAAGCATGTGAATCTACAATTATCTCACTAAAATTTTTAATTAAAAAACACTACATTCTATATGATTCCATTTACATGGCATTCTGGGAAAGTCAAAACTATAGGGACAGAAAACAGATCAGTGGTTGCCAAAAGGTGGGAATCAAGGTAAGGGTTGAGGAGTACAAGGAGATTTAGGGGAGTGATAGAATATTATGTATTCTGTGTGTGTTGGTGGTTACATACTGTAGTATTTGTCAAAACTCAGAAATGCATACTAAAAAGGGTAAAACTTACTGTGTCGATTATATTTCAATAAACCTGACTTTAAACAAAGAGCACTACTAAAACATAATCATTTAACAGAACTGATTAAGAAAAAAAAGACTGGCAGAAATAAACATTATCATGAATAAAAAGGAGATGAATATTGATATAGTGACAGTAGTTTCTTCTTATAGTTTTCATTGCTACCCAGTGTATAATTTTTGTACACAGTCAAAAACGATACACATTTGCCTTTTTCATATAACAGTAGATCTTCAGTATTATTCTATAATGAGAGATCTTTGTGCTTTTTGAAAAATGTGCTATATCAATACCTGAGTGGTTGCTAAGAATAAAAGTGATAAAAAGTTTTTGGTTTCTTTCCTCTTAAAAATTTTGAATCAGCTTCCATGTACAAGTATTACCTAGTCCAGATGAGAATTAAATGAATAATTTAAAAACTTGAACACCTACCCCCAAATCATAAGAATATTATGGATGACTATAAAATTTTTAACTTAGAAGAAAGTTAATTTAATAGAAAAATATAAAATTACCAACTCAATTCATTTTATGTAGCAAATATAACATTCATAACAAAATCAGAAAAAGTAGAAAATTACAAACCAATTTTAAATATGAAAATAGATAGAAACATCCTAAATAACATAAAATTAAATTCTGCAGTGTTGAAAAGAACACTTAATATTTTATGACTCAGTTAAATATTCAAGAAATGCAAATATGGTTCAATATCTGAAAATGTATCATTAAAATTCAGATCAACAGAACAAAACAACATGCCCATCTCAGTACACAAAGAACAGTCTATAAAAATATCGATATTCATTCATCATAAAAGAAACTGTTAGAAAAACAGAGATAGTAACTACCTTAACTTGATGAAGGGCACCTATCAAAAACTTACAGTAAAATTCATATTTCATTTCAAAATATTTCACATTGAAACTTTGGAAGTAGTTTCTTTAAAGTGAGAAACAAGATAAAGATGGCCTCTTTTACTATTCATTTTTAATATTATACTAGAGGAGTTCCTATCCAAAAAACAGAAAAGAAATATAAAAATTATTTGCAGATATGAGTGTCTACATGGATCTAAAAGGAAGTAAAGATTATTCTATACATCAGCAAGACTGACAGATACACAATCAACACATAAAAATAAGCAGCATTATTATACACCAATAATAACCAATTAGAAAGCAGTGGCCTAAAAAATGATTGCATTTAAAATAGCAATAAAATGTACAAGACACCTAGAAATAAATTTAACAAAGAAGTGCAAGGTTGTTGTGAGTGAATTAGAAACATTGCTGAAGGACAAAAAAAGATGTTCTGAATTAAGTGGAAAGATAACGTATGTTCACAGATAAGAAAACATAATAGTATCAAGATGTCTATTCTCCCAAATTAGTGAATTCAATGTAATCAGAATCCAAATTACAGAAGGATTTTTGTGGAACTTGATAGGCAATCCTAAAATTCATAGGAAAAGGGCCTATGATAACTAAGGTATTCTCAAAACAAGTAGGTTTACCCTAATTGGGAATTCAGACTTAACTATAATTTAACAATTTTGTAATGGTACAGGAATCAACAAATACACCAATAGAACAGAACAAGGCCCTGAAACAGAACCATGAATATATATTAAAAAAACAAGATGTATGACAGAAGTGGCATTATGGATCAGTGGTAAATACCAATTATCAATATGGGGGAAAAAAACAAACCCTTAGATCTCTATTTGACACTACACACAAAAATAGATTCTAAGTAGATCAAAGACATTAATGAGAAAATCTTTCAGGAAAAAACCCCAGGAGATTATCTTAAATGATCTTTGGAAAGGAAAATATTTCTTTAATAGATGGAATAAGAATAAACCATAGAATAAAGGATCGATACAATTGGTATTAAATTTTTAAAACTTCTTTTCAATAAAATACAAAGTGAAAAGATCAGATTGAAAAGCTACAGACTGAGAGAAGAAACTGTAATGCATATTGACAAAGAATTATACAATTCTACATTATGTTTTAATGGATATTTAAAATACGAGAAATAGACACCAAGGATACACATCGAATTCTTGCCAGTGGTTACTTAGAGGAAGGAACGAGACTGAGAATAAAGGCAAAAAGATACTCCAATTTTATCTGTAATATTGTTTCTTTTAATTAAAAAATAAACTTGAAAATATTAACAATTATCAGTTCTGGACAGTGTGATATGAGTGTTTGTTTTACTATTCTTGGTATTTTTCAGTATTTATTTTAATTCTAAAAACAAACAAATGAATAAAACTAGCCTCCTGCCCTTGCCGAAACAAAAGTTCAGACACTAAAGATAATATTCCTCAAGAGTATGATTTGGGAGGGCTGGTTCTTAATCTTTATTTCCTTTGCAGTTATATTCAAATTCTCATATATAATTCCAATCAAGATTAGGAAGGTAGCCTATCTTCTCCTAGGCTGGGAAAGTGGCAAGAAGTCAAAATAAAGTCCAAGGTAATTGGAATGACAAAGGCTGTAAGCATCAAGGAAAGCTAACATTTCAGAGGCTCTCTATTGTGTGCCAAAGAGAAAGCCCCTTTTGTTTCTCCTCAGACTAGCAGCTCAATGTGAGGAGTGCTGTGTCATGGCCCTTGTCAGAGGATGATGGAGCCTGGCAATATGGAGAACCCCAGGAGACTCATGTCCAATGTAGGAATGTTCCTTCGCAACAGCAGGTCCTCTGTCTGGAAGGAATATGAGGTAACAGACACAGCACACTAGGATTTCTCCAGCATCCAAGACAAAATAGGGCTTCATTGTGGTGGTGTCCAAATACAGGCTGCTGCCCTGCTCTCACAATAACAGGAAGATATAATCAACTCCATTTAGAAAAGCCATTAGTCTTAAGCAGGGAAAAAAACATACTCTCCATATTTTAAAAACCATACCACTAATGACTATGAAAAAAGCATTTGAGAAATGCCTAATATAATCTTTGACATCATAAATAAGGATTCCCAGGGCATAGTTTAAGGATTTCTTGAGACCAACAGAAAAGTAAGGTACCGAAGGAAAGTAAACACAAAGAAAAACCATTAAGAAAACCTATCTCTGGCTTTGCCACTTTGAATCTGACAACAGCAATTTCCTCCTATCAAAAAATTATTCACCGGAGTTATGCCTCTTGTAACTCCTCTTTATAAAAAGCAAAACTTTAAAGTCTCGAAAAAGAGATACCCCAAATCAGTGGATTTACTTTCCCCTACTACCCTCAAAAACAAAAAGAAACCATTGAACCCCAAAAGATACATGACATGGTGATTTCTAAAAGAAAAGTTACATAGTTTTTCTTTTTCTCTTTGTCTCTCTTTAAAACTAAACAGCGGAGGGCTGGGTATTAGTGAAGTACTAAATAAGCAATTTAAATTCAATCTTTCATCAAGAGTTAAAGCAGACACAAAATAAAGGGAAAACTGATAAATACAGGCAATGTGGACAGATATCGGATAAAGGACAAGGTAAAAATAATAAACAGGTATACTTTAACATGTACCAGATTCATAAATGTTTCTTTATGAGAGGTTTCTTCCTCTCTAAATGATATTTTTATACCCCTAGAGAAACTACATGTTAGAAAAAAAATGGTACTTCGCAATGTGTCTTCTAAGGATTATTTCAAATTCTGTAGTGAAATTCAGTTTTATCACGTGTACCTCTGTAAAAGACATAAGCAACCTCCAATACACATATCCTCTCCTTTACTAAAGTCTCAGTTAACTAGGTTTCTAGTTCTCCCTCAGTTTTTTCTTCTAAATATAAACCAAAATCCACTCATGTAACGTCCCCATTTAAAAAATTTCAATGATTTCCCACTGCCTACAAGAAAAAGTCCTAGTCTCTTGGCATGGCATACCAAAGTACTTAATGGACTGCTCTGGCCCCCACCTCCCTCCCAGAATTATCTGTCATATACGTCACTTACTACTTTTCACTAAGTCATGTTGAATTACTGTAGTTCATTGGACATAAAGGTTTATTTCATATTTTTGTGCATTTACTTCCCATGTACTCGAAGCTGTCTGGAATAGCCTACCTTTACTTTCACCGGAGCAACTCATTTTCTAGGCAGCACCACCTCTTCCAGCAGAGCTAAGTACCCGCCCCGCCCCCTTTATGTTCCCAGAGCAGAATGCATATATTCAATCATTTTACTGAAGAGTTGCTATATTGTCAGGCACTGCTCTAAGGGTATAACAAGGTACACAAGAGAATAAGTCCTTGCTTTTACAGAACATACAAGACAGTGGAGGGAGACCAACAGTACACAAGAAATTAAGTTAAGTGTCAATAAATAAAAATAAAAGTAGGTTAAGAGATAGATTAGATGATCAAGGAAGGAATCTCTGGTACGGTATTAGCAAAGGAGAGAGCCTTGGTGCATTCCAAACAGGGAATAAAGTGCAAAGGATTGCGGTAGGAGTGTGCTTAATACAGCTGAGGAATAGCAAGGATGATTTTTTAATTAATGTGGATTCTTATAAACTGTTTGCCATGTAGAAAATAAGCTGTAGGGGGCAAAGGTAGATTCAGGGAGCCCAATTAGGAGGCTACTATAATAAAACAGATAAGAGATTATAAAGGTTTGAACTTAAATGAATGGTAAGAAGTACTCAGATTCTCTATATATTTTTGAAAGAACTGAAAGAAAAAAACAAATGACTAGATATGGAGTGAAGAAAAAAATCAAGCATGATGCCAAGGTTTTTGTCCTGAGTAACTAGAGAAATGGAGAGATGGAGGAAAACTTGCAGAGCAGCAGATATGGTAGAAGATGTAGAGGTGGACCGGGGGTAGGTAAGAGAGGGTACCAAAAGTTCAGTTTGGGGCACTTAAGGTTTAAACATCCAAGTGGAGCTGTCAAGTAGGCATTTGGAAATACTAGTCTGAAATTTAGGGGCAGATCAGAGCAGGAGGTATAAATTTGGCAGTTATTAGAATACAGAAGGCACGTAAAGCCACAGAACTGGATAAAGGTATCTAGGAGATGAACACAGAAGAGATGAGGTCCAAGAACTGAATCTGGGGGTAACTTGAGTTTTAGAGGTTAGGAACATGAGGAGGATCCAGCAAAGGAAATATATCTCTAGCTTAGCCCAGATGGCAAGCTTCTTGAGAGGAGACGCTTTTTTTTTGTCTTTTTATATCTAGCTTCTGTCACACTGCCTCGTGGTTTATAGTAGGTATTCAGTAAATAAATCAAAGTGTCCTTTAAACCCAGCTAGAATCTCTAGTTATTTTCTAGATGTTCTACTGGTAGAATGTGAGTCCAATAATTGAAATACAATGAGCCCAGTGAAGACAATTTTTCAACCACCTGCCTTACAGACTGAACTTTTTGAAACGGTGCACCACTGATACACAAGCCATGAAGAGACAAGACACAAATGAAGCTTTAAAAGAAAATCTATTCATTAGAAAAAGCAACACTATGATGTTTAAAGGCCAAGAATAAAAAAATGGAGATTATTCATCTTCTATTGTTTCACAAAGTAAATAAATATGAAACATCTTGGTGATTGCTCAGGTTTTTGTTGGTCTATTATTGCCATAAACAGTCACAGTAGAGAGGTTAAAATTCCAGTTCCACCTATCAGTAGAAGGCAATAAGAAGGATAATTGAGCATCTTGTAAGAAATTATAAAACTCTTAATAAATATGCCTCCCTTTGGTCCTCTAAACATTTTATTCTGTTCATCATAAAAAATTTAAATGATTCAGGTAATAGTAGGTATTCTACTGGAGCCTATACTTTATTCTGCTAGGAAAACAAGATATGTAAATTTTGGATCATCTTTAAAGTCTTCTGTTGCCAAAGTGACTAATCACATGGAAACAGATGTGTGTGAATAATCTAACTGATTCACAAAATAACTTTGCTACCATAAAGGACATTCAACTGATCATAATGGTTTTTTATTCATCTCTTCAAAAGATATTTTTGCTAATTTTTCTTACTTATGTCTAAATTGAGTAAAGGTATTTCATGTTTAATGACATAAGAAAGGAAGATGAAAGGAGGTGGAAAAGCTCACGGGACCTAACAACTAGGGGAAAGATGTTGTAGAAGTTACAACTTCCAAGTTAAACCTTGATTTAAAAAAAAAAAAAAATCCCATGGTCAAATGAAAAGGAATGTTTTCTCTAAAATAAATAGATATCTCCATCCAACTTAGAAACAAAAGTTCAAATGTCATTCTATATGAAATGCTGAATTATCGAGTCAAATTTTCACCTTTTACTAACTATGCACTGTGTTATTCACTATTCATTAGTATTTTAGGGAGAGAATATGCACGTAACTTGAAAGATAAAGATGTGGTAACTATAGGACTAACATTCTGTTTCTATATCACTATTCTTAATTCATAATGAATGCATTTTTTAATTTATTGGGGTGATATTAGTTAATAAAATTATATAGGTTTTGAGTGTACAATTCTAAAATACAGCATCTGTATACTGCATTGTGTGTTCAGCACCCAAAGTTAAATTTCCTTCCATTGCCATATATTTGATCCCTTTACTCTAATCTACCTCCTCCCCTCTCCCCCCTATTCCCTCTGGTGACCACTAAACTGTTGTCCACGTCCATGAGTTTCTGTTTGTTTGTCTTGCTCATTTGTTGCTTTCAGATTTATATCCCACATATTACATGTATACAATGGAATATTACTCATCCATAAGAAAAGATGAAATACTACCATTTGCGACAACATGGATCTTGAGATTATCATACTAAGCTAAATGAACACATTTTAATACAAATTTCTCTGCACTTATTCATCATGTCCTTTTTTAAGTGCCTAACAGTTCCTGGCACATCATAATGGTTCAAAAAATATTTTCTGAGTAAATGAATAATTCCACCGCTAGAAAAATCACTAGGGAACAGGAGATATAGGCTGACTTTGGCTGTTCAGCATCTGAATGCTTCTCTGATTTGAGACGAACCCAAGATAGATGAGAGGCAGGAACTAGAAGCCTAAATGGGAGTAGATTTTCTTTTTCTCCATTCCTTGAAAGCTAGAACATGGAAAGGTGACATAAATCTGTCTAACGTAGTTGGAATTTTACACCTTAAGAGTAATGCAAAGATTCATGTTTTAAGAGAAATTATTCACAACAGATTGATAAGAGTCAAGGTTCAAAGGCGCAGCTATAAATGTCTAATGGCAATGAAGTCCAGCAGCTTACTCATGATGGTCCAGCACCCAGTGTAAGAAGCATACTGTTGTATAATAAGATACAGAAATCTTGGCTGTGCCTTGCTTCTCACCAATACTACACAAGCCTAATTCTCTAGTCTTTTTGTCGATTCAGTGATTCATTATCCTTTTAATAAGTTCCTATCCTACCGAATTTGGCCAGTTGATTTCTGTTGTGTACAGTAAGAAATTAGTACCATGGAGCAAATTACTGGCAATAGTATCTCAGGTAATTAAAGGCAATTTGGGATTGGTTTCTGGCCTAGTAGGGGCCACTGAACATATTATCAGTGTTCATGGAAAGGATTCTGCAAATCTTTAACATGAAGTAGTAAAATAATTAATTATCACTTGGGGTCACATGGAATGCTTTAGGTAATTAAGAGAGTGCTGCCAATAATAAAACAATATAAGGGCATGGAGAATTCAAGAACATGAAGTAGAGCATCTGCTATTCTAAGGGTATAAGTAGCTTAAATAAAGAGAATAGTAGGGTCACATTCCTATAAATTAGGCTTAAGGCACAGACTGAAACCCAGGTACTTTAAAGAAAACAATCTTTTCTCTCTTACAGCAACAGAACTGAGGTAGCTATTTAAAAAAAAAAAAAGTACAAGTTTTGATGTTCCAGGCTGTCGAATTATAGGTCAGTTAAATCTGTATCCATATTGGGAATATTTTATGAAAACTGGAGCACTGATATGAGAGAGAGAGAGAGAGAGAGAGAGAGAGAGAGAGAGAGAGAGAGAATGAGAATGAATTGGAATGGAAGTGTACGGAAGTACTTGGGAGTATCCTGAATTCCCTCATCCTCACTTAGGTCCCCCTTGCTAGTTGGGTCTAATGAGACTGTTTCTCTTGCTTAAAAAGGCAGTAAAATCCACCTTCTTGAGGGAATTACCTTGTAAGAGTAAACTAATTCCCCATTTGCCTCATCCTTCCACATATATACTCTGCTTTTCTACCATCAGATCACAGCATGTTCTGAGGGTTTAATAACAAAAACACCATAAGAATTACAAAACTTTGGTCATTTATATATACAAAGATATAGGAAATAAGTGTAGTAATAGATTCAGAGTATACTGACCAAGGAAGGAAAAGCAATTTCAGATCTAGCTGACTTTGTTGATATAGGTACATTAACAGAGATTCAAAAAGCTAGCTTCGATGGTTTAGAACCACTTAGATTAGTTCTAAATTTTTATCTAGTTGGCTGATTGGAAATTGGACTCAATGGTGGTCTATGCTAAAAGAAATTGAGATGCCACAAATTGTTTGGGATAATGTGTAAGGAAGAATTCAAAAACTTCAGAACACAGGAATGCTGGAAATTATCGTCACCTATGTTACTCTTTCATCCATTCTCCATCTATGAACACTAAGAGGACCCAGAAGACACTTCCTTCTGCAAGGCCTTGAAAAATACATTTGTGAGTAGAGCACTCACATCTTTGAAAAACATTTTATAGGCCATGGATGCTGGTAGGAGACAATGAAATCAGGTTGCCCATTTCAATTTCAAGAAGGAAGGAAGAGACCAAGCAGTGGTATCTAACCAGTAGTGAGTGAGAAAGTAGGTGTTAATTGCCAGACAGAAAACAATTCACCATCCATATATATACTACTTGCAATTGACTGGAAGTTAAGTAAACTGTAATGAAAGACTCTGGCATAAAGCCAAATATTTACTTCTTTTATTAATATGTTAGACTGACTCAAATGAAGCTAACAATCATTTTTTTTACATTAAAAAAATCATTTTTTTACATTAAAAAAACATTTTTTTACATTAAAAAATCTTCATGCAGTTTAAACTAATATTTGTGTTAAAAACATAGTAATATCTATTTCTCTCTACCTCGCTGCTCTTAGCTAATTTTAAAAGGCTATTTTCTAAATCCTTACTTAATTTGTCTAATATTTTTTAAATGCTTAGGCTTTAAAATTCTACTAACAATACCACAAAATCTTTTTTATATAGCACTGGTTAAGCCAATCAGAATGCCTTAAAGTCTGTAAATAATAGAAAACTTTGGGGAAATATAGATATGCTCAGAAAGAATGAATTAGAAATTTGTAACCCGAAGGACCAACTGATTTGATTCCTGCTCAGTCTTAACTTGCATCCTGTTTGTTTGAAACTCCTCCTGTTAAATGAGATTTCATATTATTCTTAAAGTCATTAAAGAAAGCATATAACTTTTGGATAACTGATTATAGTTATTAACACCTAGAAACGTGTTTGGGGATTTTTTCTTTTATATTTACCTATATCACAATGGTTATACTTCCTTTTATATTTAAGAGTATTAAAGATAGTTCCTAACCACATAATATATATATTTACTCTTCATATACCTAAAAGTAATTACTAATTTAGCCCTCAGTATTTCTCTATACTCAACCATCCTAAAATCCTTTAATATTTCCTGGACTCTTTTTCCAGTCATTTTCTCATATCCCTAAACCTAGTTAGTGCACATTTGCCAAACTTACCAAACCGTAAAACTTAGTATATCCTAAAAGCTGATGCAATGTGAAAGAAGAGACGTTTTAGGGTTTGGGGAAAATATGGAGAAGAGGATTAAAAAGGAATCGATGATAATGGAGTATGGAATAGGAACTATTAGAAGCAGTCAAGTACTTAGCCAACCATTCTTAATACAAGTGCAAGGGTAGAAGAAATACACTGTGAAAATGAGATATGATAGGTTTGCTTTTGTGTTTCTTTATTTTTTAACTTATCATCAATATCCTCTAAGAGAGTCAAATAACAAATTATTAGATTTTGTTCTACAACAACAGTTCTTATATTGCCTCAATACTTGCTAAAGTGTTGCTAAACTGATGAGAGATTTTTACCTGAATGGCACTTCTTCCTGTGGAACATCCACATAGTAACGAATGAAAAATCTCTCAGAATCTTCTCGCTCACCATCAGTAACAACACTTCCATTAAGTTTGGAAACTGATGGCAATCTGTAAGTGAAACCCAAAATAAAGACATTTTAATATACTAAAAATATTCAGCTTTAGAAATAAAATTACTGGTTTGAGGCCCAGTCTCATTCTCTTGAAAGAACACATTTGATATAGCTCTGCTTCTATACAACTACTGACATAAACTAAAGTGGTATAAGAAACAAAAAGACCAAAAATACCTAGTTTCATTTTTTAATGTGACGCTTACCTTTTATAATCATAACTCACTTTTCAAAATACGATTGTAAGCAGCATTAGCCAACCTAAATATAATGTAAGCCACATACGTAATTTTAAATTCTCTAGTAGCCATATTTTAAAAAAATAAAACATATGTAATTAATTTTAATAACATATTTTATTTAACTCAATAAATGCAGGTATAATCATTTCAACCTGTAATCAATACTAAAAAACAACTAATGAAATACTTTACATTCTCTTTTTCATATAAAGCGTTCAAAATCCAATGTATATTTTATACCTGAATTCAAACTAGTTATATTTCAAGTCTTAAAAAGTCACACATGGCTAATGGGTACCATATTGGACAGCATAAGTCTATAGAATAATCAATACAATCTGGTTATGTACTTCAAGAATTAACTTATTATATTTATGAAGGAATAGTAAAGAAAATTAAATACAAGGCCTACTGCAAGACTTCTTAGAAGAAAAATATGCTGAAACTTATTTTTTCAGTGAAATATTAATGGGTATATCAACCACTGGAAAGCAGTAAAAATCTGCTAGGCATTGGTTGGTCAGAAAGATCAATACCTTGTTTAACTAACCGCTCTTCTCTAGGGAACTTTAATGCCTACTGTTCCCCTTTCAAAACAACTATGTTAGTGCACAAGAGAACAAATCAAAGTTCCATGTCCCTTTACATCTGAGCCGAATATTACTGCTGCTAAAGGTACATACAAAAATAAACACTCATGCGTCATTTCAGTAATCTGTGGGGCCTGAGATGCGAAAGGCGGGGAAGTTAGAGGAAGATGATAACAATACAGTAGTCAGATCTAAGTCAATCTGTGTAACGAGAATAAAATACAGAAGCTGCTCTCTTGTTTTACATTAATGAAACAGCCTGGTTTTCAGGTATTTCACTTTAAATGACCACTATGTTAACAGAGAAAATAAGGACAACTAAAATAGAATTGATTCCCTATTATACTTACTTTTTCTTCATGACCCAAAATAGAACTTTAAATATTATAAATATCAAAAATTATAATAATAGATTTGTGAGGAAATTTTTCAGTGGTCTTGGCAGGACAATTACATTTCATATTTTTCTCATCATATTGCATTCCTTTCCTTCTAGGATTTGAAGCTATAAAAGCAGCTCCTTCAAATACAGTCTGTTCGAGAAACAGATCAATTTACAGTGTACTTTCTCCTAAATAGTACATTATTCCTTTAATAAAATAGCAAGGCCTCTGAGGGGAGAAAAAAAGCAGAATAATCAGGACAGCAGACCTGGCTATTACCAATTTCCTCCGCTCCTCGGTGGTATATGGCTGTAGAAGAGGAATTCCTAACAATCTCACTTCTTCAAGTTTGGGGAAGGAATTTAGTTTGTCAATGTCTTCCCAGGATTGCAAACCTGATTTGAGAAATAGACATTAAGTAAATCCAGAAAAGCACCCACATAAGAAGATAAACGTAGCAAAAAAAATACTTCAGTTAAGAATATTTGAAATGTTAAAATGATCATAAACTATTTAGAGGTCCTGAATTTTTTTTTTTAATCTAAGGAGAGAATAGACTACAGTTAAATACCATAAAACCTTCCCTATAGCCTCTTATTCTTACGACTTCTGTAGTCAAGAAGAGAGACCTGTATCCTCCAACAACCACTTACCTACTAATTCTCTACCCAAATGGTTTATAAAGGGAGTCACTGGTGGTTTCAACAAACAGGATGTACTTCATGCTTACATAAAAGGCGATGCAATCAACTCTTTCACCAAATATAGATTCATAGAATACAACTATTAATCAGAGTTGATACTATCAGACTTGAATTTTTACCTAACAAATTTGAAAGCAGGGCAAGGTCAATAGGACCAGAAACTTAATATTATCCCTCATTCATACTGTCCTCATTTTGGGAACAGGGAAAACAGATTCAAAATTAAAACAAACACAAAAACAAAAAAACCTGAACCTTTGTTTGGGTAAGAAGAACATGCAACAAATTAAGTTCATTTAATTCTAAAATGAAACTCTTCCAATGGCTGTGAACAAATGTATCATCCAAGTCAATACTTGTCCCTGGTAGGAAAAATATTCCTATAATAATGAAGTTGGTCAATTTTACAACACGTCAAATCCATTTTAGAGAACAACTTAGTCCCTTCCTATTTCTATCAACCTTCAGAAAGTAAAGGCAGAAGAGCAATTTATGAGGACTCTGGTGCATAACTATCTCAAGTTACAACCATCCTCTTCCCTTCAGAATGGCATGTCCATCTAGGAGGAAGAACAGAGTTAGCTCAAAGGGTATCAAGCTGTGAAATAAGCAGCTTCCTTATGCAAAATACTAGTTTTTAAAACTTAATTCCTCCCCTTACAACCTCTATAGCAAGTTAAACTGTTTATGTTTTTTTCAGTTGTAGGTTATTTCAGTTATATAGTTGTTTTAAGAAATAGGCTGAAAGACAATGTCAAGAAAATATAAATAAAAGACACAGGCTGGGAGACCATATGTGCTAAAGACACATCTGATAAAGAATTATTATCCAAAATTTACAAAGAACTATTAAAATGTCACAATAAGAAAATGAACAATCCAATTAAAAATGGTCAAAAGACTTGAACAGACATCTCACCAAAGATATACAGACGGCGAGTAAGCATATGAAAAGATATTCAACATCAGATGTTGAATATGAATCAAAAGAACTACAAATCAAAAGAATAATGAGATACCACTACACACCTATTAGAATGGCCAAAATCTAAAACATCGACACCACCAAATGCTGACAACAATGTGAAGCAACAAGAACTCTGATTGCTGGTGGCAATGCAAAATGGTACAGCCATTTTGGAAGACAGTTTGTCAGTGTCTGACAAAACCAAGCATACTCTTACCATATGATCTAGAAATCACACTCCTTGGTGTTTTACCAAATGAATTAAAAATTTATGTCTACCCAAAAACCTGCAAACAGAGATTTACAGCAGCTTTATTAATAATTTTGCCAAAATGTGGAAACGACCAGGATGTACTTCAATTTGCGAGTGGACAAACAAACTGAAGAACATCCAGACAATGGAATATTATTCAGTGCTAAAAAGAAATAAGCTATCAAGCCATGAAAAGACATGGAGGAAATGTACATGCATATTATTATGTGAAAGAAACCAATCTGAAAAGGCTATGTACTGTATAATTCTAACTACATGACATTCTGAAAAAGGCAAAACTATGGACACAGTAAAAAGATCAGTGATTGCCAGGGACTGGGGAGGGAAGGAAGGGATGAATAAGTGGAGCACAGAGAATTGTTAGAACAATGAAACTATTACTATAATACTACAATGGTAGATACATGTCATTATAAATTTTCCAATTCCATAAAATGTACACCACCACGAATGAACCCTAATGTAAGCTATGGATTTTGAGTGATGATGATGTGTCTAGAGGTAAGTTTGATTGTGCAAATCATGCTGGGATGTTGATAGTGGGAGAAGCTGTGCATGTGTGAGTGTAGTAAGTATTTGGGAATCTTCTATATTTTCTGCTCAATTTTGCTATGAATGGGATGTTGGTGCTAAGCTGTCGATAGTTGGGGAGGCTGCGTATGTGTGAGGGTGGTAAACATTCAGGAACTTTCTGTACTTTCTGCTCAATGTTGCTATGAATCTAAAACTACTCTAAAAAAAGATTATTAATTTTTTAAAAACAGACTAAAAATATTCGTTTCTGTGACATAAAGAATTAGATGGCAACAAAATGGCAATCAATTATATATAAATACTAGAAAAGAAAAGTGAACATTTGAAAGGCATAGCAGGTTGGATTTCCCTAACCTAAATCCAGACAAAATGGTCTTGTTTGTAATTCCTTATATTCTTTTTACTCCATCTTTTATTGTATAGTTCATTAATTTTACTCCTTTCATAGGATGACCCCTTTAATTTATACAACATAAATAGCTAATATAATGCTATGCCACTTGATTTATGAAAGTGAATGCCTTAACTTTAGCTAACCAATAATCATCTGGATGCTGCTCTTAAAAATGCACATTAGAAGAAGGCAGAACTGTCACTAAAAGAAATACACTTTCACTGTATTTTATGCATAAACTCAGATCAATTTGCATGTAGAATCAGAACAAGCCAGCATCTTACCTGACTTGTGGAGGCTGATGGATCGCAGATTAGGAAACAACCTGGCCAATGAATCATCAGGCTCCTTGATAGCATTCAAATGATTGTTGGCCAGGACGAGGGTATCCAGAGAAGGAAACATAACTCCCAACTTTCGTATTTCAGTCCAGTCTTGGAGGTTATTATCTGTTATATGTAGTAGTTTAAGAGAATGACAGCATATAGAAGGACAAGACACTGTTTCATAGTCATTAAGGCACAGGAAGAGCTCCTCCAAACTGCAGAAGAAAAAAGGAAATATTTCATTCTTTATAGCAGTTAAGTGTCTACTTTGCACCTATTTTCATTCACTTAAGAAATAAATAAGTGCCTACTGTGTGTGAGACTCCGCTAGGTGTTGTAAAGAAAATATAAAGATGTCTTCCTAAAGCTTAAAATACAACTGAGAAAGAAAACAAATTCTAAAATGCATAAAACAGGAAAGAATGACATATAACCCAGTACTAAATTAATATTGTGCAGGACTAATTTTAAGTACAATTAAGCAATAATTAAGCAGGTCTAATTTTAAGTACAATAGTTGCACAAAGGGAATGGAATTGAATTTGTAGTTAGAATAATCAGGAAGGGAGGCAAGGCCTTGAAGGAGGGGCAGACTTGTATAAGTTATGAGGAGATGAAAGAAAATTCCAGAAACAAGATAAACAAATGTTGACAAATAGAAATAATAACTACCCTATGACAGGCCCTGTGCCAGGTGCTTTCGACTGTACTTCTATTTCTGCAAGGTAGATATAATTATGCCCATTTTACAGACAAGGAAACAGAGCTCAAAGAAGTCAATTAGCCTGTCAAAGGTCATATGATTAGTAAGTAGAACTGGGATTTAGAAGCTCATTTTATGCCATGCTAGATACTGCATACTGTGAGAAAACCAATTTTAATTAGAGTGATTATGAGAAACTAAGAGAAAATAAGTGGGGTGAGACCAGATTCTAAAATACTTCGATAATTTCCATATTTACACAGTCGAAGAAACTACAACTTCATATATTTCTTTAAACTACTTCCTTTGAACACTTATATGCATATTCAAAGATAGATACAAACATAGCATTTCTAAACTAATAAAAGTATAATTTCTTGCTTAAATTATGGAAAAGGATACCAGGTCCATTTTCAAATCAGGCTAGCTACGTACTTAATCATCTGAGTGTTAATATATTTAAAAGATACTACAACTTTTTTTCTTCCCAAAGAAGTGTACCGAGGCAAAATTCTAAAATCAGGTAATCAGAAGATTAAAATGGAGAAAGGTTGGGCTGATCTAGAAATAATAAGTGCTTCTCAGGGATATTTTCTAGCCAAAGGATTATGTATCCTATATCTTGGTGTTACTCAACACTGAACAAGTATTCCAATAAAAATGCTACTAGATTATCCTCACACTTTCACTGTAATTACTTCATTTTTCTAACCTCATTCTCCATTCAATCTGTAATTCTAGTATTTTTGAGATGGGAGATCAGCAGTAATTCTATGTACTAACACAGATGGCAACATAGCCCCCTCTCCAACATGCTGTCTGGGCTTACTCTGGTAACTCCTGCAGTATCGTGTGGACTGTCTCCCAAGAAGCTTTGCTGTTGTTGAGGACAAGTTTGCGAACCCCAGAGAAGGACCCAGCACATGTTCTTTCTAAAACTGACAAATTCAGAGGGTTGGAACTCAGGTTTAGAAACTCCAGCTGGGGAACATTTGACACAATTTTACTGACCTAGGAAGAAAAAAAGAAAAGCATATCAGGCTTTTAAATAACAATCATGCTCAAAAAAGCCTAACTGAGTGGATCTCCAGGCAAAGGGACATTCACAGGATGGAGTCCTATTTAGTGACTGTACCCACAGAGAGGCATAAATAATTTCAACAAATCTTGGCAAATAACTTAATCTTGAAAATAACTGAAAACTAATGACACAAAAGAAAAATTTCCTATATTGCCTTTGGCAAGGTTTTATTCTGTTCTATATGATGTTCTCTTTGATAAATGGAGAAAAGATAGTTTAGATAACATTTTAGGCTATGTAATCTCTTTGAATATGTCCTTCTTTCCATCCACAGTACAACATTAAGGTCAATTAAAGGTTTATTGAAGAACACAAAATAATGATTCAGGTGTTCAAATTTGACTCCATAGTCACAATTACTTAGAAAACAGTTTCAGCTTGGTTCAAAGATGTACTAAACTTTAAAATATATTGACTTTATATAATGAAAGAGAAAACATGATCATCAATTTAATGATTTGGCTAGCAAATTGGTACACAAAAAAATTTTTAGAAAAGGAACTGATCACTACTGATCTTAATTATTTGCTCTGCATAGTACTAGTCTCTGATACAGCTTATTTCACTACATTCTCAAAACAACTTGCAAGATGACTAATAAAGTTATCATTTTAATAAATAAAGAAACTGAGACTCAGATATTAAATAATTTGACCAAGGTCTCGGAATCACAAAAGCCAAATCTAGAATTTAAACATCAGAGCTATTGTTTTTTCCAATATAAAGTAGCCCCCCTTTATCCATAATTTTGCTTTCTATGGTTTCAGTTATCCGCAGTCAGTCATGGTCTGAAAATATTAAATATTAAATTCCAGAAATAAATATGTCATAAGTTTTAAAATGTGCACATTGTGAGTACTGTGAGAAATCTTGTGCTGTCTTGCTCCTTCACACTTGGGACATGAACTGTCTTTTTCTCCAGCATATCCAGGCTGTGTATACCACCCACCTCCACCTATTAGTCACTTTGGCAGTCGTCTTGGTTATCAGATTGACTGTTGCAGTATCATCATAATGCTTGTGTTCAAGTAATCCTTTTTTTACTTAATAATGGTGCCAAAGCACAAGAGTAGTGATGCTGGCAATTCAGTTATGCCAAAGAGAAGTCATAAGCATATGTATGTACAGGAAAAAACATATTGTACATATAGCGTTTGGTACCATCAGTGGTTTCAGGCATCCAATGAGGGTCTTGAAATTTATCCTCCATGGAAAAGGGGGAACTACTATTTCACAACTAGTAAATTATAAATATAACCAGAAAAAAATAAAGAACTAGGCTTAAAGTAGTATGAAATAAATGCTAGAAGCGTAGTGAATGTATTAAGCATCTAACAGCCAAGCAATGTGGTAACTAAAAGTTATAAGAAAAGGAGTACAATAGAATATTTAGCATTAGTCAGAAAACCTGGATTCAAACCAGGTTCCAACACTTCCTAGCTGTGTGACTTGACAAATTTCTTAACCTTTCCAAATATCAGTTTTCTCATTTGTAACATAGAGAAAATACTATCTACCTGTTTTACAGGACTGTTGGTAGGATTAAATGAGATACATATGTAAAGCACTTACCATGGTGATTGGTACATCTTTTAGAAACTTGTTTCCTTATCTACTCTCCAATCGAATATAAAAATCTATGAAAGCAGGGATAATACTTACCTAGTTTACAACTGCATTGCTGGTACTTAATGTTTGCTGAATAAATTAATGGCATAAAATCATTCAATAAATGTAACTATTACTAATATAAGTAATATAAACCAATAGCTCAACCCTGACTATATTTGTCGTGTTATATTTATTTATATTTAAATATATCATATAGAAAATCATTGGTAGAATTTCAAAATACACTGATTCCCAGGCTCTGTCCTAAACTATTGAATCAGAAGCTTCATAGGTGGGACAAGCTTCATGATTGAGACTTGAATGCCTGTTTCTTTTCAGAACTCCATAAGTAATGTCAAAAATGTGTCCAGTGTTGAGATCTATGGATAGAAAAAAAAAATTAATCTGTATTTTACATCAGACTTACCGTGTGCTGTACAGTTCAGGAGCTCTGAAATCAGTGAGAAGTAGATTAATTCTAATAAGGTTCAGAGAAGTATGTCAAAAGGAATGGTCTTCACATGCACTATTTCATCTATTCTACACACTAACTCTTTTAAGTGGTATATTTTTAATTCTCATTTTACGAATGAAGAAAGAGCTCTCTTTTAGAGAAAATACACTAGGCTTCAGTTTAAAATGTAAGGAATTTATACCAGTGTGTGCATATTCTCCTGCTTCATCCCTTTTGTGACTAAGCATTTGTGAGCCATACGGCTAGGATTTGGAGTTTAGTTTGTGGCCACAACACAACTAAATAATCTATGTAGGGACCAATCTTCTACTTCATTCTACCACCTGACTGCTAATGATATAAAGTACTTTCATACAGAAGATGATGATCAGCTATGCTTATCTCTTTTAAGGGCAAAAAAAGATGAAGAAGAATTGTGCTTTAACTACAGCATGAAGAATAACTGCTATTATAGTATATCCCCCAGTTAAATAACAGAAAACATAAACCCTTGCTAACCACCACCCTTCATATTTTATTTTTGTAAAAGAAGAAAATACTCAAAAATTTATAATTTAAGAGTTTCTGAAGCAGTTTCTGGGAGGATACCCAAGGCTAACAGATACTGATGTAATCTTTTTCATAGTCCGCACCTACACTACTGTCCAATGCGAATAAAGATTTAGAATAATGACTCATTAGCTCTAGGATATCCTAAAAAGACAAAATTGGACTATAGTCTAATGATTCAAGCTGGAAAAATAATATGATAGAAATAAATATTTTCTTTATAAGACTAAAATTATAAAGTATTTGGGGGTAATAATTTAATAAGATTTTGAAAAATATAATATTCGTTACATAGTTAAATTTACTTATCACAGAAAAATGTCCTAATAAAGACTGACAAAATATTCAATGAGTTTCTAGGGCAGCGTATTGATTTCTCTTTTTTAATTTGAAAAATAAAAAAAAGACTCCTCTAGATGGAATGAGTTGACTATACTCATGTACAGAAATATGGAGAAAAACAGATCTTTTAAGTCTCAACAATTCTATGACTTAATAAGGGGCTCTCTGGCTTCTAAAGAGGAAGAAACTGCAGTTTTAAAAAATGGGAAAAGCATTGTATGACAACAATCTGTAATTTATACCCAAACTATTCTCTTCTCTACCTCACCTGAGTAGCTAATTCAACTACTTGGTTTAATTTCTTTTATAAAATGGTTTTGATAAGAAAGGGAGGAAAAAGGAGATATCTTGGGAAAGGTCACACAAAAATCTACTTAGCCAAAAATTCAAATCAAAAGCTAAAAAAAAATGCATCTTCTTTTTAACACATAGATGCTCAATACTAGAAGGATGGAGATAAATCTTTGTTTTCCCAAAAGTATTACACTTCTTGCTCATATTTATCTTAGTCTCTGGATATACAGCAGCCAGCAGTTTAAATTACAAAAGAAGTTTCTCAGAGCATTACTGATCATTCAAAACACTAAAATAACAAACAATATTATCTTGTTCCACATTGCTATATTAAATACTGGCTGAATAAACTTAGTTAATGTCCTGGGACAAATGATCTTTTTGGTAATCAGATATATAGGATGCAATGGGGTTGAAATGTAATGTCTTAAAACTGTGACCTATGAGGCATTTGTAGCCTGGCAAAGAGTTTAATCAATCTTAAAAATCAATATTTTTTTGCTGTCAGCATTTCTCCCATATCTCTGTGGTCTGACATATATTCTAGAAGACTGGGATCAACTACAATTAAGGCTAATGACAAAATATAAAGGAATGATGAAAACAAACAAACAAAAATACTGAAAAGTGGAAACCTGAAGGGTAGCAGTAACAAATGTTTATTTGAAAACTGCCCAAAAATAGACTGTAGGGCACATACAGGAATGAATATACAGACTGAGCAGAGTACAAATAAACATGTGACCCTCTGTCTATACATGTCAGTGCAGCCTGAAAAATATTTAGTGTAGACCTTTGTCTAAGCAGAGAAAACGTGGAATTATCTAGCATAAACTGTGTTCTGATCCATACTGACATAAATAGTTCTTCTGAGGTAGCAACTATATCACTATTAAACTGTTCCCACAAGTTAGTAAAAGCTTATGTACTTGGTCAAAGCATAGGTCAAGGTACAAAGCACAACACTTCCATGAAATTTTATACTCCCAAAGAAAAATAATTTAGGGAAATCAGCCTGGGAACATAGGAGCTGGAATGATTCAGAGGAAGATTGGGTCTAACTTGTCACCCATGTAGGCCAAAAAGTCTCACCAGAGGTTCAGCAGTAGGACCACTGTGGGAATGGTGGAGAAAGAGGATTACTAAGGTAGTTCTTTTTGCATCTGTGCAGTGTGGACACAGCATGCATGCCAATTAAGCATCTCAGAGGACAGAGGCACAGATGGTAATTTGTTGAATAGAGAACTACACTAGTTGTTTAGATAAGTAAATCAATAAATTGTACATGTACAAATGGAGATTGTTTCTTGGAACAGCCCAATAAATCTTTATATATTAACAAGTCACTTAGAAATTAAGTGACATGGATCTCAAAGAATTCTAGTAAACATCTTAACAAAAAGAGGAACTATAACTGAGAGCAGCACAGTTATCAGATTAAACATGACAATGAAACAAATAAATATAATGAAAGCTTTAGAAAACTAGGTTATAGAAAGCTGTCTTAGAATTTGTATAGCATTTAACATCTACAACGTGCCTCAATGATTTATTTTATCAGCAGCCTTATCTTATGGATAAGCAAACTGAAGGACTAAAAAATTAAGTGAATTTCTTAAGATCACAGAAAAAGTTACAGCAAGTGGTCTTGATCAATCCTTAAGATACAATCATTTATTCACTAATGCAATCAACAAACTTTTAAGCGCCTAGTATGATGGGTGCTGATTAAAAAAAAAAAAGATAAAAATCTCTACTTTGAATAAGCTCAGTCTAGTAGGAAAACTGTCAAGTAAAGCAAGTGATTGCACGGCATGGTGATAAATCCTTTCACAGCAGCATAATACAGGTGCTGGGATAATCTGACTCTGCCCGAGTGAGAGCCAGGGAAAGTTTCACAGAGGAATAGCAATTCGGTCCAAGTCTTCTTGAAAAAGACATAGGAAGAGGCTTAGTAGACAAGAGGAGAAAAGAGAGCAACAGATTCAGAATGAATAAAACAAGGATGCTTTTCATGTCAAAAGTTTATCATGAGCTGCAAGCAAAAGCATTCAGCTAAAGATGGAGATAAAGCTCTAGAAATAGCAAAGGGCCATATGACTGAGGGCCACATTTAGAGTTTGGACCTTAGTTTTTAAGCAGTGAAAAGCAACTAAAGGACTTTGAACAGGAGAGTATCATAATCATATTTCATTTATTAAAAGAAGTCTAGTAGAACTGCAGAAGATAGCTTACAGGAAACAGAATAAAACCAAGGCCAGAAAACACATTAGCAAACTTTTCCAATAGTCTAAGCAAGAAATAAGAGCCTAAATTAAGGCAGGAGAACAGATCAAGTAGGAAAAATGACTTTTTCTTATTCGTAAGGTAGTTTCTTAGGATAGAAGGGTATCTTCTATCAGGTAATGCTATAATCAGGTAGGTAAATGTTGAAGTAGTAGTATAGAATAAGCATAGAATGTTTCAATTAGTGAAATAGTAGACAATTTAATGCCTTATTAGCAGTCTAAACCTCTGTAGTCTTATTAACCTCTTGATGCCTGAAATAAAGTTCTCCAGTGCTTTTCACATTAATGAAAAGCAAAATAGAAATAACAAAGTTAACTTAAAAATCACCATAGGAACAGCTGAAGCAGTCAATTATTTATCCTTAGACAGAGACAAAAAGAATCTCAAATGAGAACAAGAATTTATAAGAAAACATAAACAATAATACAATGGTTATGACTATATTTCACCAAAATGAAGCAATATAAAAACTTTACCTCATGCCAGTCTTCGAGTTTGTTGTCAGAAAGATCTAGTTCCGACACATGAGCACAGAAGGCAGCAATTTCTTTTTCATCTCCAGCACAGGTTATTCCACAGCTGTTCAATACCAGAACACTTGGGAGGTTGAGGCGATCTGAAGCATGGGGGACAAAACACTTTCTGTCAGCCTAATTCTTGTCTACACACATTCTGACCCCAGGAATCAAAATCAAATTTTGTGAAATTACACAAAGACCCAGGAAATACAGGACATGATGGGATCCAAGGAAACACAAGACATGATGGAATCCAAGGTTTTGAATTCTAAGCAGAGACAGCCAAATATGAACCGGGCAAGAGTTTGGTTCAAAAATGAACCAGAAAGAGATGAGAAGTACTGAACCAGTACCACCAAAAAAGTCCTATAAGCTTCACCTCTCAGCAGGATTGTTTATCCCAACTACCAACTACCATCATCTAGCCAAATGTGCTATCATCTTGTTATGTGAACGCTACTAGATCTATGTGATTCATGCCTGGACTACCACTATCTTCTCATTGGCCTTGATTCTTTCTTTAAAAAAAAAACAAAAAATTAGTTTAAAAGTATCACTCTGGATTGCTCTTTTCTCTCTGTCTTGTGTGTATTTTCAACTTTTATTGCCTTTGAAAACTATCACAAACCATTAGTCTCTGCTAAATCACTTCTGTTCTTTAAGTTTATATCATTCAAGAAATCTTCCTCACTTAAGTGGATACATTTAAAAATCTCCATCTATTTCTCTCATACTTGTCCATCAATCATTTTCATTTCATATCCATATAGAATTTGTCTCTTACAAAAAATTAGACTTTTTAAAAAAATATAATTGTAACGAGAGAAAATGTTTCAGTCTCAAACTATTCAATGAATTTGATCAAACTGGGGTACTCAAACTATTGCCTAATTCAAAATTACATGTCAATAAAATCATATACTATCTCTAATAAAAAGGATAAACATGAGAATTCAACCAATTTTTCCCTATTTGCAATCATACAAGGACTCACAAAAGTAATATTTTATTATTGGAGGCCTCAAATTGTATGATTTTTCAGCTTAGTACTTCTCAGTATCAAATTCCTCAGACTGGGAAGAGATCCTAAAAAAAAATGACCAAGTAAGAAGTCCACTTCTGTCTGCCATTCCAGTTTATATGGAGTAATAAGATAGTTGTATTGAGAAAACAAATGCACAGTAACCTTTGGACATAGGAATTAAAACACTGTTCAATATTAATCTCCCATAATTATAAAGAACTAATTCCAAGAACTATTAATTACAACAGTAAGCTAAAATGCAAGCAAAAACATACAATCTGCACATTTCTAGTTATAGATCCTTACTCACATCATAATCCCTTTCCTAGAATGTCTTTATCTTCTCTCTGACCAAATTCTACATTCTTGAAGGCTTAGTTAAGGTCTCATAGCTTTGAACTCTTTTCTGATCATATTAATTAACTCTCTTTTAAACTTCTGTCCTAATCACGGTGCCATTCATTTGACTCACTATAAACTGCCTCGTGTTATTTTTGTAAATGTGAGTATCTTGTAATCCAATTAGGCTGTAAGGTCATTGAGGGCACAGTCCAGTCTTGTATCTTGCACCCTCCAAGTTCCTTGAAAGAACATGTATTTGAAAAATTATCATTCAAATATTATTTTGGCCCTATGAGTGCAACTAAAATGCCTTTTGGCTAATCTGGAGGGAAACAAGTCCTTCCAGTTTTTTCAAAGAACTGAAATCATATAGCAAGGGAGAAAGACTATTTGACTCATAATTCGAAATAAAGGAAATCATTTACAAACAAGGCAATATCTGGTTTAATGTCCCTAAGTAAGGTCCAGTAAACAAATGTTTTAGGTCCCATCTTTTTTACCTTTCATAGGAGAGCCCTGAGGTGTGGCTGGGACATGGACTCCCATCCCAGGACCACGGCGGTAAGGAAAGTTTTCAGGACTATATTTTTCACATAATACTTGCATAAAACTCCTTCCACTAGGTTGATCCATCTTCCTTTCCTAAAATTCTATAAGAAACCAAGAAATCATCAAGATTATTTATCTTACTGATACAAGAAATATTTATTGAGAACCAATCATTTACAAGGTACTAGGCTAGGCATTACAGACATATAAGACATGGCCACTACCCCCAAGATTTTATACTGTGATGAGGCCATATAACTTAAGGAAGCTACATGTGTAGACTATGTAGACATATGACAGCAATACAGTTTAGCACATAAAAAATTCAATACAGATTAAAAGTACTATAAGATTTAGAAGAGGAGGAAATCATTTCTAATCAAGGGTAACAAGACAACTTTTGGCTAGTGTATGGGGCTCATGTGGTAATAGGAAAAAGGACTAAACAGGAAGGTATGGACTAAACATCAGACTAAAGAGTCTGAGTGAATCCTATGATATTTGTCCCTCAAAATCCATTCTTCTATTCTACCATAGTAAAAGAATTTTTAACCGTATAAGTAGCTACTTCTAATTAGGAATGAATGTATGACTAAGTTCTAGTTGATGAGATAGAAATAAAGTATTCTATTGTGGCTTCTAGAAATTATCCTTAAAAGAGAGCCAGAGTATGCCTCTGTCAACATTGTTTATTTTTGCTTTTGTGGTCTTTGCCTAAGAAGAGATATCAAAATAATATTGCTAAGACTGATATAAGAGTTTACTGTCTATATTTACTTCTAGGAGTTTTATGGTTTCGCATTTTACGTTTAAATCTTTAATCCATTTCTTATTTATTTTTGTATATGGTATAAGAAAGTTAATTAGCTTCATTGTTTTGCATGTATCTCTCCAGTTTTCCCAACACTATTTATTAAAGAGACTGTCTTTTCCTTATTGTATATTCCTGCCTCCTTCATCATAGATTAACTGACTGTTTAGATGTGGGTTTATTTCTGGGCTCTCTATTTTGTTCTGTTGATCTGAGTGCTTTTGTGCTACTACAAACACCTGTCCATTTACTGAACCAAACTTTTATCTGTACAATTTACCATAGTTTAGACTATGGAATACATTTCATAACGAGTATATCACAAGTCAACCTGAGCATATAGGGCTGCTCTCTGTCAGGATTCTCATTTGTGAGCTTAAGGATAGAGCCAGTTTTAGTACAAGACGTTTGTTCTTTCTGTCCACACAGAGTGATCAAGGCCAGCTGTGTCCTCTATCCCAGCACTGAATGTGTCAAAATTGAATTGTGTGTATTCATCGAGGCCTTTGGGAACCTTCAGGCTGAAAGTTTCTTTTTCAATGTAAATTTATCACCAACAATATCAGACGATATAGAGCAGGTTCTATGCCATTAGTGGCAGCACCATAGCTCTGATCAAAGATTTGTCTCAAAATGTCAAAACAATTTTTAAAAATGTTTAACAAAAAGTCATAGAAGTTACATTGCTATCTTCCATAGAATTGGCAGTTCGAAAAGAAGCAACAATAAGCTGAACATCTAAAACTCAACAAAAACCACCCAAACTGCACACAAGCATGTCTGAACATGGGATCTGCGCATAGGAGCTACCACAGGTCAGAACCTTGGGTATCAGGTGGTGGACTGGGAGTAATAACGAAGCTGCCTCTCATAGCTACCAGAACTCCCTGCAGGAGGAGGGGGAGGGGAGAATGAGCAGCAAGTTCATGTGGCTAGTTCCCTCAACATTCCTGCCTGGGTAGCTGTGAGCTCCCCGTGGCAGGCTGGCTGTAGGGCCCAGTTATCAGGGCAGAAAGCAGAGACGCAGGACGGGACTGCAGAGGAACAGCAGCTGATTTTTGCCCACTGCAGCTGCAAAATCGAGGTTGAGCAGCAGCCCCCAACTCCCAACCCAGAGGGCCCCTCCCCCCATACTTTCTGAGACCAATCACCGCGGAATCCCAGGGGAATCTGAGCAAATGATGCCGAGACTGTCGCTGACACTGACAGAGACTGAAACTGAGGGTAGCGAGCGTGATTAAATATCTACAAGAAAATTTACAAAGCATTATTAAGACTTTATGTAAAGCAGGGATCCAAGAGGCTTAGACGCCACCTATTGGAAACCAAAAGAAAAGCGCCTTCTGTGCAAAAGGCTAAAGAGAGGCCTTTATATATTAAGTCTTCTTTCTGGAAAAACAGCAGAATCACTTCCATTAATGCCCAGGTGGAGAAATAGTCCATTAAACACCATGTACAACCAAGGCGACAAGACATCTCAGAAAGAAAGAGAAAAATCTCCAGAAAATAAGCTTGCAGACAATAGAAATATGCAATTTAAAGAACAGAGAATTCAGGATGGTACTTCTGAAAAGACTCAGTGAGTTCCAAAATAAGTCATATCAACAATTTCAAGAATTGAAAAAAACAACTAGATTAGCAGAGCAAGGAGATTGAAATCCTCAAAAGGAACCAAAGAAAACTTCTGAAAATGAAGAACACAGTGCAAGAGTTGAAAAATGAAATAGCAAGCTTCGGAAATAGAGTCGACCAAATGGAGGAAAGGATCAGTGATATCAAAGACAGAAATCTAGAAATAAATCAAAAGGAAGAAGAGACCAAAAAATGAAATATAATGAAAGGGAAATTGAAGAACTAGCTGATATCAGGAGAGGAAACATAAAAATAATGGGTATTATCAAAGGTGAAAAGGAACGAGGAGTAAAAAGCATTTTCAGACAAATAATTGATGAGAATTTCCCAAATCTAAGGACTGAGCTAGAGCTTGGAATTCAAGAAGTCAACAGAACACCCAATAATCTCAGCCAAAAAGGCCTTCACCAAGACACATTGCATTAAAATTATCAAAAATCAATGACAAAGACAGAACTCTCAGGGCAGCCGGGGAGAAAGAAACAGTAACTTATAAAGTTAAACCCATTAGATTATCGTCGGACTTCTCAGCGCAAACATTACAAGCCAGAAAAGGATGGAATCAAATATTTAAACTATTAAATGAAAGGAACTACCAGCCTAGAATAATGTATCCAGCTAAGCTCTCCTTTAAATACGAAGGAAAAATTAAGACTTTCCAGACATACAAAAATTGAGGGAATTCTCCACTTCGAAGCCTGCACTACAGGAAATACCAAAAGGAGTCAGTTCACCTAAATAAAATGACAAAAAAAAAAATACATAATTAGGAGGAAAGTGACTATCAAGCAAATAGAAGCAGAGGAGTGAAACCCTTACTAAGAATAGGGCATTATAAGCTTAAATAAAAAGAAGAGAATTGTTATAAAAAGATAGTAATAAACATACAGCATACATACGAACAAATCGAGATAACAATGACTGAAAAGGGGAGGATTCAAAGATCTAAATTTGCAAAGGGGAATGGAGATAAGGCATGCACAGGAGAAAATGGATGACTGTATATATACAACTATCCTTTTTATACTCGTAATGGTAACCAAACACCAAAGATTCAGAACCATTGTATATAACATAAAACAAGAAGGACCAGAGGCAAAACCCACAAAACCCAACCAAAATAAAGAAAACCGAAACACAAGGACAAGGAAGCAATGGAAACATTGAATACCAGAAAGCAAAAGATAAAATGGCTTCAAGAAGACCTCATATTTCAATAATCACCCTAAATGTAAATGGACTGAACTCACCAATAAAAAGGCACAGAGTTGCAGAAAGGATCAAAAAACAAAACCCAACCATATGCTGCCTTTGGGACACACATCTCAGTTCCAAACACAATTATAGACTCAAAGTGAATGGGTGGAAAATTATATTTCAAGCAAATGGCATTCAGAAAAAAGCAGGAGCAGCAGTACTAATATCAAATGAGATAGACTTCAAAATAAAAAAAATTAAAGAAAGATACTGAAGGACACTTCATAATGATAAAGGGAATCATGCACCAAGGAGACACAACACTTATTAATATCTATGCTCCCAATCAGGGATCCCCAAAATGTGTAAAGCAATTACTAACAGAACTAAAGGGAGAAACAGACTAAAACACTATCGTAGTAGGGGACCTAAATACCTCATTGTCAGATATGGACAGATCATCCAAACAGATTATCTATAAGGAAATAACATCTCTAAATGACACATTACACCAACTGGACATAACTGACATTTACAGAGCCTTCCATCTCAAACAGCTGCTTACATAGTCTTCTCTAGTGCATATAAAACATTCTCAAGAATCAACCACATAATAGCCTTAAGAAACATAAGAGGGTTGAAATCATACCAACCATATTCTCTGATCATAATGCTTTGAAACTACAGATCAACTGCAGAAAGAAATTAGGAAGAACTACAAATACATAGAGATTAAACAACATGCTGCTGAAGAATAACTGTGTCAGAGAAGATATAAAAAGAGAAATCAAGAGATACATAAAAAGAAATGATAATAATAGGACAACATATCAAAACTTTTGAGAAACGGCAAAAGCAGTCGTAAAGAAGAACGTTCATATCATTACAGGCCTATCTCCGAAAACAAGAATGAGCCCAAATAAACAACCTAACACTTCATCTTAAAAAACTAGAAAAGGAAGAACAAATGAAACCTAAAGTCAGCAGAAGGAAAGAAATTGACAAAATTAGAGCAGAAATAAATGAAATTGAAAACAAACAAACAAAAAGAAAAAAATAAATGCAAGAAAGAGCTGGTTCTTTGAGAAGGATAATAAAATTGACAAACCCCTGACTAGACTCACTAAAGAAAAAAAGAAAAAGGACACAAAATCAGGGACGAAAGAGGGGAAATTATGACAGACACCACAGAAATACAAAGGATCATGCAAGAATACTATGAAAAATTTATATAATATCAAATTTAATAACTTAGAAGAAATGGAGCAGTACTTAGAAAAGTACCACCTCTCTAGACTGAATCGAGAACTGGAAAATCTAAATAGATCAGCAGTATGGAAATTGGAACAATCATCAAAAACCTACCAAAAAGTAAAAGTCCAGGACCAGAGGGCTTCAACAGTGAATTCTACCAAACATTCAAAGAAGATTTAATACCTATTCTCTTCAAACTCTTTCAAAAAATCAAAGAGGAGGCAATACCTCCCAACTCATTTTATGAGGCTAATATTACTCTGATACCAAACCCTGGTAAAGATAACACGCAAAAAACAAAACTACAGACCGATATCTCTCATGAACACAGATGCAAAAATCCTAAATAAGATACTAGTGAACCGAATACAGCAACATATTAAAAAGATTACACACCACGATCAAGTGGGCTTCATCCCAGGGGCATAGCGATGGTTCAACATATGCAAATTGATCAACGTGATACACCACAGAAACAAATTAAAAAATAAGAATCATACGATCATATCAATAGATGCAGAAAAAGCCTTCGACTAGATATGGCATCCATTTATGATCAAAACACTTAACAAAATCGGTATAGAGGGAAAGTACCTTAATATAATAAAGGCCATCTATGACAAGCCCTCAGCCAACATTATACTTAATGGTGAAAAACTAAAAACCTTCCCTCTATGATCAGGAATAAGGCAAGGTTGTCCACTATCGCCACTCTTCTTCAATATAACATTAGAGGTCTTAGCAAGTGCAATTAGGCAAGAGAAAGATATAAAATACATCCAAATAGGAAACGAAGAAGTCAAACTGTCACTATTTGCGGATGGCATGATTCTCTATATAGAAAACCATAAAGACTCCACAAGAACACTACTAGAAACAATAAGCAAATACAGTAAAGTCTCTGGATACAAAATCAACGTTCAAAAATCCATAGCGTTCCTGTACTCTAATAATGAAGTGTCGGAAAAAAGAAGTGAAAAAAAACAATTCCTTTTGCAATTGCAACGAAAAGAATAAAATACCTAGGAATAAACTTAACGAAACATGTGAAAGACCTATATAATAAAAACTACAAGACTCTATTAAAAGAAATCAAAGAAGATACAAAAAAATGGAAAGATATTTCGTGTTCTTGGATTGGAAGAAATCAGCATAGTTCAAATGACCATATTACCTAAAGCATTATGCAGATTTAATGTCGTCCCCATCAAAATCTCATCGGCATTTTTTAAAGAAATAGAACAAAAAATCATCAGATTTGTATAGAAGCACAAAAGACCCTGAATTGCCAAAGCCATCCTGAGAAATAAGAACAAAGCCAGAGGCATCACTCTGCCCAACTTCAAATTATACTACAAAGCGACAGTAATCAAAACGGCATGCTATTGGCAGCAAAACAGACACACGGACCAGTGGAACAGAATTGAGAGTCCAGAAGTAAACCCATATTTATATGGGCAAACAATTTTCGACAAAAAAGCCAAAAACATACAGTGGAGAAAAGAAAGCCTCTTCAATAAATGGTGCTGGGAAAACTGGAAAGCCACCTGCAAATGAATGAAACTAGGCTGTTGTCTATCACCACACATCAAAATTTACTCAAAATGGATTAAAGTCCTGAATATAAGACCTGAAACAATGAAATGCATAGAAGAAAACATAGGAACTAAGCTCAAGGGCCTTGGACTTAAAGAAGATTTTATGAATTTGACCTCAAATGCAAAATATGTAAAAGCTAAAATAAATGAATGGGACTACATCAAACTGAAAAGCTTCTGCTCCGCAAAAGAAACCGTCAACAAGGTAAAGAGACAAACATTCAAATGGGAAAAATATTTGCAAGCAATGCCTTCGATAAGGGCCTAATATCCAAAATATACAAAGAACTTATGCAACTCAATAACAACAACAAAAACACAAATGATCCAATCCAAAAATGGACAGAGGACCTCAGCAGACACTTCTCCCTAGAGGACATACAAATGGCCAACAAATATATGAAAAGATGCTCAACATTGTTAGCTATTAGGGAAATGCAAATCAAAACCACAATGAGATACCATCTCACACCTGTTAGAATAGCTATAATCAACAGGATAAGTAATAACAAATGTTGGGGAGGATGCCAAGAAAAAGGAACCCTCATACACTGCTGGTGGGACTGCAAAAAAAAAGCCACTATAGAAAACAGTGTAGTGGTTCCTCAAAAAACTAATAATTGATTTACCATATGATCCAGCAATCCCTCTACTCGATATTTACCCCAAAGACTTGAAAACCTATATCCAAAAAGATATTTGCACACTGATGTTCATAGCAGCATTATTCACAGTGGCTAGGACATGGAAGCAACCGAAGTGTCCTATAATAGATGACTGGCTAAAGAAGATGTGGTACATATATACGATGGAATATTACTCAGCTATAGGAAGAGATGAAATACTGCCATTTCGACAACCTGGATGGACCTCGAGATAATCATTCTAAGCAGAATAAGCCAGACTGAAAAAGTTGAAAATCACATGATATCACTTATATGTGGGATATAAACCTAAAAGCAACAAATGAACAGGACAAACAGAGACTAATGGACATGGGATATAGGCTAGGGGTTACCAGAGGACTATAGACTAGTGGTTACTAGTGGAGTGGGGGAGGGGGAGTAGGTAGACGGGGTAAAGGGGATCAAATATAGGGTTTAGGGGGAGGATAAAGTGGGTAAAGAGGATGAAATATATGGTAGCTGAAGGAAACTGGACTTTGGGTGGTAAACATACAATAGAATATATGTATGTCAAACGATAATGTACACCTGTAAATTACATAATTGTATTAACCAGTGTTACCCCAATAAACTTAATTAAAAAATTTTTAAAAAGAATTAAGTGTGTGGGGAGGGT
This sequence comes from Pteropus medius, assembly GCF_902729225.1. Classification (NCBI taxonomy): domain Eukaryota; kingdom Metazoa; phylum Chordata; class Mammalia; order Chiroptera; family Pteropodidae; genus Pteropus; species Pteropus medius. The sequence goes on along the minus strand of NW_024350327.1, from coordinate 616,956 downwards.
GGTGAACTGTCCATGTTAAAATAATAGTCACCAAGTTTAATAGTACCTATTAACTGGAAGTTTCAGAACCACTTAAATTCAGCCCTATGCAATTCAAGGGCAATCATCACATACACAGTTTAAATAGAGATAAATTGAGGGATGGGCATATTAAAGACATATTAAAGTCAAAATATTTCCTAGTAAGGAAGCAATCATAGGAACATAAAAAGTTTTTCCTTATGGCCTCATGGTTTAACGCTTCCAAATAGCCTGAAGTTTTTTTTTTTCCTTCCTTTATCTCCCTGAAGACTTAAAAGCAATGCCAGGCGCCTTCATTGGTTATTTTCCAGGATATTGTATTGGAACAGCTTTCCAAAAGTGCAGATAGTGTACACATTAAGACATGGGTTTTGGATTAGAACATTAAGATTGTATAATGGATCAGTAACATAAATCTACTCAAAATGTGTTAAGGCAGTTTGAAGAGGAACAGTAGATGAAAAAGGAAAATTGAAAGCCAGACTGAAAAATGAGGAACTACAGGATGGAAAAAGATCTTTAACTGTAGCCTCTGAAAAGGTTTTTTGGGGGGCATCAGAGGGTAATCTATGACTTTCTGGAAGAATGGGTGTCAAATTACATCTGACTACTTCTACCATTGGCATAGTTCTAATGCATTTGTAAAAGTATTCTGAACTGGTCCTTAAAGTCAGGGAGCCAGAAATATTGGGTGATGTTGCCTGGTTCCGTTACCAAGTTGTGGAGTACACTTGTGAAAATTTCAATTCCTTTGTGCCTCAAATCCTGACTAAATGTGCTCTTGTAAAGTACTTGGAGAAAGTCAAGATAAAGCATAATTGGAGGACACGGTGCTCAGTATACTTTTGCAAATAGATTAATATCAGAACAGAACACCCAGTCACCTAAGCACCCTCAAATGCTATCAAATAATTTGCATTTTATGTTCCCAAAGGGTCAGATAGAAATTACTATGAAACTTAATGCAACCATAAACAGAATATAGGCCATGTCTGACCACTAATGCTGGAGGGCATATAAAATATATCCTTAGGCTTGTATATAAGATCACACACTACTCTGCCAAGCCACACACACACACAATACACACACACACATAATACATTACTACACAGTACACACAACTGATATAGTAGAGTACCATACTTCACAAAGCATGAATACTACCAGCCACACTGACAACCTCCAAAAAAAATTAAATAAATACTACCCCCAAAGAGTTCTAAAATATACATTTAAATCTTATAAAAATAGTTTTATCTGCTTATATCTGCATAGACTACCTCCATAAGGATAAAATAGAAATTAATATTTGTTTGACCCCAGAGGGAGAAATGAGAAATAGTCTGGAAAGGAGATCTGCTTTTCACTGTTTGCCCATTTGAACCACCTGAACTCACCAGATGCATACATCTTTTTTTTCACATATTATCTTTTCAAAATGTGAACCATTTTTAAGCGATATGTCTGGGAATGACTTAATAATTTGTCAAAGAGTTTTTAAATTCTTCATTATTATCAATTATCTATGGTAAAAAATCCATTTGGACCATGTGGAATGTTTAACATTAATAATAATTTTAAAAGGAATTGGAGAGTGAGGAAGAAAAGAGAAATAAAATGATGGCCAAATGGAAACAGATACTTTTGCAAAACAGCATTCAGAAAGAAAAAGAAAGCAAAACAAAACACATCTAAGCCTCAGAAGTAACTACAATTAAAATGACAGGTGGGGATGAGATGATGTGAGTAAGATGACAGACCCAGATGGCAGTATTCTGCTGGTCTTTATCATGGCTTTAACCAGTAACAAAGCAAAAGCTCCACTATGACGTGTGCAGGAGAAGAATACCCTCAGGCCTGCAGTGTTACTTCCTTTGGTAGTCAAGTTAAATGTGTTAATAAAAAGTCACCCAAATATTTCATCTGAATTACCTAAACTGTATCCAAACTACTGTGACTTTGGAACCATAATGGCTCCAAGGCAGAAATGACAAAGGCAAAGTTAAAGGATGCTTTGGGAGCTTCGGGTCTCCCTGTCACCTCTTACTGTGGAGACTAACCAAGAAAAGAGTGGTGCCTCCTACAGCAGGAAGCTGATCCTACAGGATTCAAATTACTGGAATAGTAAATAGTTGGGAACTAATTTACAGTTCTAAAAAATAAACTGCAGTAATTCAAAATAAGGATGAGGCTAAATCTTCAGGAAGAGTTTTCATAGCATAAAAATAATGGAGAAGGAAACACACTCTCAAGTAGTTTAAAATTATTTTCACTCATTTGACATGGATCCACTTATAAACAACTAATCAATCTTATCTATTCATCAGAGAAGGGAAGAAAAAACTATACTCTAAAAGCTACCTGCCAATATTTTAATATCAAATATTTGAAAACAAAACTTAGGTTATAGGATAAAAGCTCTACAATTTCAACTTAGGTTCCTCTGGAGAGATGACATTTCATTCTAGTCATTTTTCTCCACTTAGGTGTCTATTTCCTTTTTAAGACAATCTGAGAATAAAAATCTTTTTATCACTTAATAAAAATGGAGAGAGCACGTATGTTTATTTAGTTCTGTTATCTTTCTCGCACCTTATCAAGTGGTTCCTATTAGGCTTATATGCCCATTCACGTATTCATAAAAGGCAAGTGCTCACAAAGCTTACAGTCTCATTTAGTTCAGTTTAACAAACATGAACCAGATAGTACATCTATGCCAAACACTGTGCTAAAGACTAAAGATGCAAGAATTAATAAAATCCAAACTCTGTCCTCAGGGCATCTACAATCTAGAAGGAAATACATGGAAATAACACATACCTGAAATAAGCCACACAGAAATAGTGAATTCAAACATAAGAAGTGATTAACTTTTGGACATATAATCAAGAAAGTGGGAGGTGAATTTTGAGCCATTTTGTAAAACGACGAAGATCAGGTTAACAGGATAGAGAAGAGCATTTCAAGCACAGGAAATGATAGAATGTAAACAGGCACAAAAGACATAAAATATAGGCTATTAAGTGGTGTTGCTAAAACATAAAATACATGTTGGGGTAGCAGGGGAGGCAGGAGATTTGACTATAGGGTGGATGGATGGTAGAGTCAGCTTATGAGTGACTGCTCAGGTTCAACTTTACCTTGTAGAGATAAGAGTAAAAAAATTTTGATAAATCGCCATGAATACAGTGCAAGGATGGGGGTTACCGATCTTTATGTATAGACTATCAACATGAGAATCTCCATAAAATTATGAGAATTTTAAAATGTCTAAAGGATTAGGCAGTTAGGAATTTGTTCACCCTGGGAAAATATTTTCAGTATAAGGGAGTAGAAACCATAGCATACGGAGTTAGTAAGTGAAGACATATGAGGAGCTTAGATGAAAGCAAAAAAGATGGGACAGTTGATGAAGAAAAACCAAGTGTTCAGAGAGAGAGTTGTTATATCTTGTTCTTTTTTTTAAGACTAAATTTTAGTCTTAAAATTTATAGATTGAGTTTTTTTGGGGGGACGGTACAGGTGGTCAATAATATATAACAAAAGAAGTTTAAGGAAGAAAATCTTCTGGCTAGTATCAAAGAATCTCTTGAGATTACTAGCTTTCTCAATTTTTGCAACTTTTTTTAATTATTATTTTTAAAGCCCATTTAGCTTTTGCTTTGTGGACTCAACCTCACCCCTGGAAAGTTTCCTTTTTTGAAAGATACCCACTATACCAAACCTTGCCAGATTCTTGGACATTTTAGGTAGCTGGTGCTTCAGTTTGTTAATTTTGTTTTCTAAATCTTTCTGATCCTCACCATAAGTATACCCCAATAAGACATAATTACTCTAGGAGAGTATATGTGTGTTACATTTTTCTCACTATGAAAGATTAAATAAATGAACAAATAAAGCTGTATTAATAAGGTATTTTTAAATAACTGCTTTAAAAAATACAAATGATATACATTCTGAAGTTTTTTACTGTCTAATTAAAAATAAGCAAAAAAAAACCCCAACTGTAACACTATGTAGTTTCCATGTAGATATGGTTTCCCTTTTTATTAGCTAAGCTAAGCATGTAAATAAGTGTTACCAAAAGCTTTTCATATTGGAAGCATATTTGGAGCCACAGCCATACCCAGAAACTTTGGTCAACAGATATAGCAAGTAGATTAAGCCTGAGGATGCAACTTATGATACATATTTTTTTCAGACCATTTCCCCATGCTATGCATGTATATTTTTTTTACACAAGGATTAAATTACTTTAGATACATAGTTTTGTAACCTATATTTTCCTTAAATAGCTCATGAAAAAGTTTCTATATTAATATTTATCTGCATAATCATTTTTAAGGTTTAGAGTATTCCATTAACAAGCTTTTGCAGCTAAAGTCATGAATGACAGTTATCTCTCCCACAAAAACACTTCAGAGACATTGTCCAAGTCCATATAATTGGGCTAGACAGTCTCACTCTGTACGACGCTCCTAATTTCATTTATCATAAAGTATGTAAGCCTGCAATTCTCTCCCCCGAATATTATCTAATATACCTAAGTAGATGCCTCCTTGGGATGAAAAGAAAGGAAAATAAACTAATTCTAATAAACTTTCAGAACTATTCGGTAGAATTATAGTTCACCAATTCACAAATTTACCCTACACATTCTAAGTGCAAAATTTGAGTGTAGCTGATAAATCCATTATCATGACACACCATGCAACTATGATTTCGCACCCTACTAGGAACCACCCTATTTCTCAAAGTCTCTTTCTCAACTGTATACTGAACTACATCCAAGAGTAATAATGTGACACATCAACTTTTCAAGGTTAAAAAAAATCCCATACTGCCAAATGAAATGTGAATTCAGACTCCTGCTTAGTCTTTGAATTATGCTATTAGTAAAGCACTGCTATCTTCTTCACTTATCATAGCACTATGTGTCTCTTTAAAATCACCACAGACATTAAAATATCTAACTCAAATGCTTGATGTCTAAATATGTGACTCTGCTATCAATGAGTACAGCCTCAGAAATGTATGTATTTTCTACTAAAGAACTATACTTCATACATGGCACATTTAAAAAGAGACAAAGTTTTCTCATCTACAACTGCACATTTGCAAATATGACTAACTTGCATGTTCATAGTCTATATAGCACTTGGAATTTCTGATCCAAAAGTGCTAGTCAAATAATTTTAAGATTTTGATGAGAAAGTATTTGAGAGGGAACAAAAATCAAGAAAATATTACTGTTTAGGCTAAAGTCATTTGTGTGCAAATATTTTTAAGCACTTCTTCCTTGATTTCCACGGCTTCTTATTGTCCAGAAATGTTGGCCTAAACCAATTGTCTATATCTCTATTAAATTAGGCATCCTAAAATATAGAAAAACACTTCCATAAACTTTCAGCAAAAACAACAAAAAAGTTTAACATTCTCTATACCCTTTATTTCAATAGCTTCCAAAGCGAATTCTACCTTTATCTCCCATCCTTCATAATTTGCATATATCCCCACCCTTTCTCTAGCCTAGATTCAATTTGGGATAAATCACAAAGTTTTAATGTTACACTTACTCAAAATTCAGAAGTAGACACATTTACTCTCAAATCGATGTTCCCCATAAACCAAGTGTCCCCACACTGAGATTTATAATCATTTTAAAGCCTAGTAATTTTCCATAACCATCTTCTGAAACAAACTGCCACATCTCTACTTTCAGGACATGAAACTGAGGTGACTTACTCAGGTTTCTATGGCCCGACCAACATGCTAAGTCATATTTTCTGTATCCCTAATCTGTTGAGCCATGCTGTCTTTACTATATATTTCATGTCAACAATTTTTGGCATTACACGCAGATCATAGAAATACAACGTATAAAAATATATGAAAACTATTACACCCAAAATACCTCTCGTAACCACATCAATGTAACTGAACAACAAAACTAAGCAGCAGTGCTGAATGGTCTAGTCATCAGAGGAAAAATTATTTTCAACTTCTCCTTCCTGCCCCAAATCAATGAATATTAGTTTCTTGAATGGATTAGTTTTTCATCAGAAGAAAATTGCAAGCTACCTCTCAGTTGTGAATATACAAGTTTAAGGTCATTCATTACTCAGCTGTTTACAGAACAGATTGCCCCACTATCTCTATTCATGAGCACCGACAGAAACTACTAAGTTGAAACAAGGTCCCATTACAAACAAACTACTAGTTTATCATCCCACAGCCCTTTAGGAGTTTACAATCCCTGGTTCGAAACCAAGGATTGCCAGAATACTAAACATCAACCACACAGAGTTTGCAAAATTTTACAGGTCATTAAAAAAATTCACTAGCTCCTTCCACATTTAGTGCTACTATGGCATTGCCTTGTGGCAGTATTGTCTGCTGGTAATAAGTACTGGTTCTAGAACAAACTGCCTGGATATAAATCATGACTGACTCCACTACTCTGTGTGACTGTGGGCAAATTACTTCAGTTCTCTAAGCTTTGTCCGTAAAAAGGGGTAACAGATAGCCCCTAACTCCTAGATTACAGTGTGCCGAAGATGATGACATGGGTAAAAAATGTTTAGCACAGTACCTGGTACATAGAATGCACTTATTATAAACTTACTATTACTTCTACTGCTACTGCTACTATCTACTATTACTATTACCATCACCACCCAGTAAGCATGGTAGCATTAATGCAGGGCTGGGGGGCTTGCAGTTTTCAGTAATTAGACTTGACCTAATTTTTTTGGTCCTAGGACTATGCTAATTAATACTAATTAATGATTCAGACAGTAAAAATGTCTGACATTTATGTCATTCCTCCTTAATTGGAAGGTCTTCCCTTCTCTTCAATACCCAACTCAGAATATACTTCAGAGATGGAGCCTTTTCAGATACCTCCTGCCATAATTATTGATTTGCATTGAGCTGAGCTCATGGTATCTATTGTCTAAACCATTCAGTGGGCAATTAATCAATTATGTATTAGCATAGCATCTTTTCATTTTTGTCCTGTATACTACTATTATGCATTATACCACTCATGCATAGAGATGTGATTTTCATGTGTTTACGTCTGTTTAGACTGTATAGCTCTTGAGGGTAAGGACCAAAAAAATCATAATGCTTCTTTGTAGCAGTCACAGACTGGAAATTTGCACTTAATTGGCACTCAGTAAAGGTACTAATCAATGAATTTTCTAATCAATTCTGATTGTGTAGATCAAATGTATTTTATGAAACATGAAAAGGTTTATTAATAAACTGAGGTCAGAGTACTTATAAACAAAAATCCTTCATAGCTACCACTAAAACACATAATTATATCTATGGGGATTCCAAAAATAAGATGACATGATAAAGTAATGAATCACTAGCAGAGTTAGAAATACTTGCCACCTAGCATGAGCTATATTCTTCTGCTAAACCTACAGCCACAATAGATTTAATATTGAATATGTGATTTTGGTATCCATATGATACATTTCATATGCAAGAGTTTATTAACTCTTAACGCCATACTTCAAAACAACAGGCACTTTTCAGTAACTGAAGATGAATACATATGCATTGCTAGTGAGAATGTAAAATGATATAGCTGCTGTGGAAAACAGAATGGCAGTTCTTCAAAAAATTAAACATAGAATTACCATATGATCCAGCAATCACACTTCTGAGTATATGCCAAAAGAATTGAAAGCGGAAACCTGAATAGATATTTCTACACCAATGTTCACAGCAGCATTATTCACAACAGCAAAAAGGTGGGGAAAAAAATGTAAAAATTAATGGATAAACAAAATATTTCATACAATGGAATATTATTCAGCTTTGAAAAGGGAGAAAATTTTACAACATGGATGAATCTTGAAGACAATGCTAAGTGAAATAAGCCAAATACAAAAGAACAAATATTGTATATTCCATTTATATGAGGTATCTAGAGTACTCAAATTCATAAGAGACAGAAAGTAGAATGATGGGCTAGGGAGAGGGGGAAATGGGAAGTTACCAATTTATGAGTACACAGTTTCAGTTTGAGAACATGAAAAATTCTGGAGATGGATAGTGGTTTTGGTTGTACAACAATGTGAATGTACTTAATGCCACTCAACTGTACACTTAAAAATGGTTAAAATGGTACACTTTGTTATATATATTTTACCACAATAAAAATATTTCAAAAAATTAATGAATAAATAACATATGCTATATGAAAAAAGATGAATATAGGTCAAGTCCAAAATTTCTGGTTCTTACTCTACCAAATTAATGCCAACAATTCACTTAAGGATCTTAAACACTGAGTAAGGGATAAATTTGTCAAGTCTCACTAAGTGCATTTTGTGGGAAATTTGATTTATTATGTAAACATTTTTTATTTATATTTTTCTTGGACTCCTTTACTAATGTTCACATGGAGAAATGTCTCTAATGGGGGAGGAACTAATAAGGTTAACATTTAAATTACAATCTCCAAAGGGTACTTGACTTTACAAAATTATGCCTTAAGTTATAAATAGTGCCTATGAGAAAATGTAATCCTAATGAGTCAAAATAATAAGGGTTTAATAACATATACTTGTTTTCAACATTTTAAGAGTTGCAATTCTTTCTTAAAATTATTCGCTCATTTACCTATAATCTAAATAACAATATCATGATTACAAATATAAAATATTCTCAAAAAACAAGTCTCTTTATTAAGATAATGGCACCTGTCAATCAGAACTTAGTATTTGAGAGTTGCATTGTGTTCCTCTTTAAAATAAAATGTTATAAAGATGTGTATTAGTATGACTGGGAAGAGAAAGTGCTAAAGTTAAGTTTCCTGAAAAACTGTGTCTTGCCAAAGATTTCATAGAACACTCCAGCCTCATTATTAGTGAATTCCTTATTTGCAAATTCGCCTACTCACTAAAATTTGTTGCAACACAAAAAACAATATTTGGAGTATTTTCACTTTAATACTTGGAGTCACTTGCAGATACTCACAGAGCAACAAAAAGTGAGTCACCCGATGTGCACATTTCCAGCTGAAGTAAAACAAGGTGGCATTATGCCTTCTTGTTTCAGCTCTCATACTGTAAACAAGTGTCCTTTTCACAATCTACTTAGGGCGATGTTTTTCATATTTTTATGCTTTTTGTGTATATGTGTTGATTTAACTATTGAAATGTAGTGCAGTGCTAAAGTGCTGCCTAGTTCCTAAGCACAAGAAGGCTGTGATGTGCCTTCTTATGGAGAAAATACTTGTGGGATAAAGTTTATTCAGGCACTAACTATAGTGTTGTTCACTATCAATTCAAACTTAATGAATCAAGACTATATATTGAATAAGGTGTCTTCAAATGGAAACACATATAAAACCAGGTATGGATTTATCGATTCACAAAAGTGTTGTGACCAGAGACTGGCAGGAACCTAACTCTGTATTTCCCCTAGAAGCAATGGTTCCAGCTTCACTAATTCAGTGTTCATGGCAACTTTCCAAAAGTACCATGAATAAGAACCTACTATACTTTGCTAAAGAAAAAAACTCTGGGGCTGGTGGAATAGAACAATTAAATAGAAAAGACAGCCCAGAAACAGGCCTATGTAAATAAGGCAAGAAATAGCATAGAGATCAATAGGAAAAGGTTAAACTATTCAATAACCGGTCTCAGGACAAGTGAATATTGATTTGGGAAAAATGAAAGTGAATCTTTACCTCCCAATATAGAAATACTCAGCTCCAGATAAAATGTGAAAGACAAACTTCATCTTCATGAGAAGAAAATGGAAAAAGAGCTTTAAGATCCTGATTTAAGGAAATATTTCATAAAACATAAAAAGAATGCATAAAGGAAAAGTTGATAAAAATAAAAAACTTTTGATCATGAAAAGACATTTATACACTTAAAAAAACAAGCCAGAAACTGGAAAAGATACTTGCAACACATGTAACTCCTAAAAACAATAAATAAAAGGCAAACAACCCAATAGAAAAATTGACATGAACAAGTATTTAACGAAAGATAAAATTCGAATGATTAATAAATGTGTAAAAGATGTTCAAGTTCAATAATATTCAGAAACAAAAATCAAAATCACAAAGAAATGCCATTTTGTATAAATTAGCAAAATTTAAAAACTGGAGAAACTGTGGAAGAGTATGAACTCTTCCACTGTGTGGGAGGACAAATACTTTGGTATACATTAATACAAATACCTTGTAAAACAATTTATCACTGTCTAGTGAAGTTAAAGATGCCCATACCCTGTGATACAGCAATTCTACTTCTTGGTGTAAACTCTATAGAAACTTGTTCAGGTGCACCAGGAGACAAGTAAAGAATGTGCACAACAGTATTTTTTGAAATTACGAAAATCCTGGTGGAAAAAAGACCCTTTCATCCAAAACAGGAAATTGGATAAACTGTGTTATTCATAACTTTATCTCTTCCACCCTTTTCCTAAGCCCACTAGGTTTCAGCCTGCATGGCTTTCTACCTCTCAAAACAGCCAAGCTAATTCTCCCTCTTAACGCATTCATGAGAATGCCCCTTTCCTGGCTCTTGGATTAGCTGGCTTCACCTCAGCATTTTAGCCTCAAATAAATTTAAACACAAATATTACTTTCTCAATGAGGCTGCCTCTGACCACCTCATAAAAAATAGCACCACTGCCACCATCAATCACTTCCTACTCTTCCATTTTTACAGCACTAATCACGAATTGTGAGTTTAGAGCTGGTTTTAGAGTCCCTCTCCCCCAGAACCTAGTCCCATAAAAGTACGGATTTGTCAGTCTAGTCCAGTGTTACATGGAGCAGTGTCTTGCACATGGCAACAAATACTTGTTTTGGATAAGTGAAAAAGTGAATTTTATTTTGAAAAAAATAAATATATTCTGGCAGTGAAATGAAAATCAAATATACCAATCAAGAGTATGACAGATGGAAAAAAAATTTTGAAAATCACTAGAAAAGCATTGATCCGATCATTTTAAATAACCATTTTCTCAATAGTACTAGTAAGAGGTCACATTCCTGAGGCCCATTAGTGAATTAGTAGGGAAAATTTCACATAGGCACACAATCCTAAATTTTGGCAGTGTGCCATCTGCTTAAATCACCTGTTTTTAGAAGAGCACTGTGATTAAGAGCATGGCCTTCAGTAGGCCTGAGTTCAATTATGAATATGCACTGAAATTTGAGCAAGTTACTTGCCTCTATGCCTACTTTCTCATTTGTAAAATGGAGCTATTAATAGCTATTTCATAGGGTATCTATGAAAGTTTTCAAAGCATCTAGCTGTGCCTGGAGTGTAATAAGTGGCCAGTAAATTGTTGTTATTATGATGAAAGCTGAAAGTAGAAAAGTCCAAACAAATGAGAGAGCTTAGATGAGTCAAATAACCAAACACCGTCAGCCTGTAACAGAGGTGGACTACTTACTTGAAATGTACAAAGAATATATGCCAAGACTAAATCCTTTTTTCTCCAAAAGGAGACAAATATACACAATGGTAACATATAAGAATGGACATAGCACTGAGAACACCAAGAGATTCTCTTCACTAAGGAAGTCGGCCACACATAAAATTGAGTCGCAAAAGAGGGCCACAGGATTTCCTTTAATAAAAAACAAAGTACATGTAAAGGCCCAAATAAATAAAAGTGAAAAATCAATGTAGTATCTTTGCTATAGAGTGTATAGAGTATAGGGCTGGAAGATAAAGATGGGCTGGCAGGACCAGATAGCAAGAGATTATGGTCTTCTGTTTAAAAATCTGCACTTTATTCTTCAGGCAATGGGAAGATGAAGGAGAAGAAAATTTAACAAGTTAATTTGAAACGAATACTTCTAAAGGAGGCAAAACATCTTTATGGCTCTAAACACCATACAGGTCCACTGTTAACCATGAGTAATTTGCTTATTAATAATGACTAACATGGAACCTATTCTCACCGCTTTTCATTACTTCGATGACCATTGCTATCATGCTGATCATGGTTACAACAGCAGATAAAATCTGAGTTTACTATGTGCCTTGTATTATGTTGTTTTACATGTGTTCTCCATTCAATTCTTACAACACACATATGAGGGGTACTATTATTAATCTCATTTAACAGATTGAAAAACTAAAGCAAAGATGTTATAGTCGGATGGCTAGTGAGTGAAAGACAGGATTCAAATCTAGGTTGCCTGACTCCAAAGCCCTAAAATTAAACTACCTGCTGAAGTAATATTGCTCAATTCATTGACATAATTTGCTCAAAAATTACATGTATGTACCTATTATAATTTAAAGTATCAGGCTAGCTCAGTGATTCTTAAATTTTATTGTATAGAAGAATCACATAGGCAGATTCCTAGATTTTAATTCAGTAAATCTAGGGTGGAATTTTCAGAGACCTGCAATTTTAACCATACATTCGGTCAATTTTGATTCACTTTGTCCATGAATTACACCCTGTGCTAGTTGTCCTGGAGATTCAAGGATATTTGATCTTCCTGTCCTCTATAAATTTACAATCTAAAGGCGATAAAAACAAAGTATACAAACAACACACAGCAATTCAGGATAAGCAATATAGACAATCCAGGCAAGAAAGACTTAGAGGAAGAAGGGTAATCTGTAATGATATGAAGATGAGTAGTATTTCATGAAAAAAGGAAACATGTTTCCTGCAGACTTTCAGGAATAGCGTTACATCCAAAGGAGAGTAGGATGAGTAGACTGCTTGGCAAGGAGAGCATCTGCATTTAGGAATGGAAAAATAATGTCAGAAAACAAAGCAGAGGCTGTGGAATGCCCTCGATGTCAACCTGAACAGTATGGTCTTTATTCAGTGCTGGCACTGTGAAGTTACTAATGGTTTTGAGGAAGAAAATAATAAATGACAGCAATAGTCTTTGGAAGAGAATGCTGATGAAGCTAAGCAAGATCAAGCAGAACAAGAATAACAGACCAAGGAAATATAGTTAGGCTGGTTAGCATTCTAATCTCAAAGAAATAAGAGTCAGAAAAGGGTAGTAAAAAATTAGAAAAGGGAGGAATGGTAACTCTTAATGACTAAATTGCAACAATCACAGCTAAATGATTTCTTCACCTCTTAAATCCAAAATTGTATCATTATCAGCTTGTTACTTTTTAGAACTTTTTCTTACATAGCTAACTAGGCACAAAATATAGAGTTCACTTATTTAAAACACAGCAAATAAGCCTCTGAGTAATCAAAATATATGTTACAAAGTTCATATACTAAAAAACTCTAATAATTTACATATTATATATATAATACATACATATATATGTGTGTATGTATATATATATATATATATATATGAACATTATTCAGAGCTACACAAGCTCATTTTACACAAATTTCTAACAAATGTAAGCATCTAATTTCCAACCCACAGCACTCTGGAAGCAAAAAATTAGAAGAGGAAAAGAGCCATATTTAAGAGTCTGAGATTAAAAAGAAAACTATAAAAAAAGTACACACGATCACTCAGGGTAAATGCTCCACAACTGTTTATTGATAGTATACATAATTCTCAGAAAAAGAAATGAAATTAATGAGAATCTTCCTTAATGTTTCAAAGACCTACCACAAAAAAAAACTTTTAAACATTCGTTAAAGCTAAATATTTTAAATATTTTAAATATTTACCTGACTAATGATAAATTTTAAAAGATGGCTGATACATGCCAACATAGCCCTCTCATCAATAACTAAGATATAGTCAATAGATAGTTAAAGGTAAGAAACATATTTCACAACACACAAAGTTTGAAGACGAAAAGAATGCTTTTATAAGGCATCTAATCAAGAATGTGGTCCTACTGATGAAGTTTAATTTGAGCGATCCTTTCCTGATGGCTCTGGCTTTAAATTTCATGTTCCAAATAATATGAAAGCATCCTCAACAAAAATTAACACTATTAAACTGGTTTTAAATATTTATCCTACAAATCATTTGACACTCAACATCCTATATCAATAGGCTGTGTGACAAGTTTAAAAAGGACTCTTAACATAGCAATACATGTAGGCCTCTCCATTAGTTCACCAACCCTCATTAATATTTATTATAATACTATTCATATAAGGACCTTACCTATTTTGTAAACTGATGAAAACAACATTTTTGTGGGGAGAATTAAGATGTTAACTGACTCAAAGTTATACTTAAGTTTATGATTAAGTTTAAATATATATACCAAAGCCATGAACATATACCTTTAATCATGTAGAAGTGTATCATATACTAATTATTAGAGTAAGAAGAGTTTAGGTTTCAGCCTGAGGGGTTTTTTTTTAATAGCAGAAAAGCAAATCTATGTATATTTACAACACTATAATATTAAAATAAAATTACCTAAACTATGTTGTAGAGATAAATCAACTACATTGAACTAAGCCTCATATTTCTCAAATACAGCAAAGGATAGAAAAAGTTAAAGCAACCATACTTATTTGAAAAATTTCATCAAATGATCAAAAAACATCAAGATATCAAAGATTATGGTACAAAACACCAGTCAAATATGCTGTTATAAATATTTAAACAAATGAAACAATCAAATGCACTTGGTTGCCATTGTTCTCCACCCCCCTACACAATCTATATGTCTTTGTAATCATCCTTGCTCTCTCTAGACACATAGAACATGAGGACACCAATTCAGCCAAAGAAATGTGGTTCAAATTCAAGTTGTGACCCATAAACAAATTTAATGGAAGTCAGTCAAGATTTTTTAACAAGAGTAGAATATAATAGAAATTATTAGACTGCATCACATGTAATAAGGGTAAATATCATTTTGTGAAACTTCTCATTCATATATGGATTATGTGCTAGCTCATGATATAAAATGTACTTCTTACAACAGACTCATAGATGTAGGCAACAAGCTTATGGGTTGCCAGATGGGAGGGAGTTGGCAGGCCGGCAAAAAAGGTGAAGGGATTAAGAAATACAAATTGGTAGTTATTACATAGTCATAGGGATGTAAAGTGCAGCATAGGGAATATAGTCAATAATACAGTAATAACTGTATGGTGCCAGATGGGTACTAGACTAGTCAGGGGGATCACTTCGTAAATTATAAAAATGTCCAACCACTATGCTATACACCTGAAACTGATATAGTATTGAAGTTTAACTGTAATTGAAAAATCAAAAAAGGAGGGAAGGCGAAGGAAAATAAGAGGTTCAAACTTCCAAGTATAAAACAAGTAAGTCATGGAGATGCAGTGTACAGCACATGGAACATAGTCAATAATGTTGTGATAGCACTGTATG
The DNA here is from genome assembly GCF_902729225.1 of Pteropus medius. Taxonomy (NCBI): domain Eukaryota; kingdom Metazoa; phylum Chordata; class Mammalia; order Chiroptera; family Pteropodidae; genus Pteropus; species Pteropus medius. The sequence continues at coordinate 601,625 of NW_024350327.1, read as the reverse complement.
GTGTCAAACAGTTGCTGGACTTATCAAGGTATCACTTCTTTATGTATATAAATGTTGAATAACTATGGTGTACAGTTGAAAGTAATACAGTATTGTATGTTACCTATATTTTAATAAAATCTTTTTTTTTAATATGCTTGTTACTGTGGAGCATAATTTTTAAAAAGTTTTAAAGCACCTATCCTGGAGATCTAGGTCTAATACCTCAAGACCCAAAGACTAAATGTTTTCAATAGTCCTCCGTACCTACACATAATCTCTTTGCTCAAACTGGACTCTTGGAAACCAATTTAAGAACTCCAGGGCAGCACAGAAAAACTGGGACATGCCTCAGCTCAACTGGTATTTGGACTGGGATTATTAGCAAAATTTCCCAAACAGCTCTAGAGGGTGCCAACAAATTCCTTGTAGGTTAGCAACCTTCAGAGTAGAGCTCCTCCTTCCTCCACTGACTGTAAATAGTTCAACTTCCTTAACTCCAACTTCCAGAATCGCTGTGTCCCGAGACAAGACAATTACTACATCAATTCTCAGAATGTCTTTCTAGGAGAGGTCCTAGAACTCTGTACTCCCCATTCAGTGCTCTCCACACAGAGCCTATACAAGCCCCCTCCACGATCCCAAGACAGCGTACTCTCCACCCAGGTCCCATCTTACTCCTGTCCCCTTATTCTCAACGTTTCCCAACTTGCGGGGGGCAAAATGATTCTCCCGAAAGCCTTTACTAAACTACCGCATCCTTTTAGCAGCCCATGGAAGGCGCAGGTCTAATGTCCACAGAGCCTACGAAGGCCCGCACGCCGAACCTCCCAGTGGACACGTCTACTAATTTTTATTTATTTATTTGATTCAGTGGTTCAGAGACAAGTTTCCCATTTCCCCACCCACCAGCCCCAGACTCTTCTCCATCTCCCGCCAGCCAGGGGGCATCTTCCCATCCGCCAAGCCCCTGGAACTCAGTCTGGCTCTCCGACCCAGGGCTGGACTCTCTTTCCCAGTCCCAGGCCCTTCCTGTTCCGGCCAGACGAAGCCCATTCTCCCTGGAGCCCCAGGCTGGTGTCCCATCCATTCCCTTCTCCCAGACAGGCCTCGTCCCGCTCCGAGATCCTCCCGGTGTCTGCTCACACTGCGCCCCGCAGCAGTGGCCCTCCGCGCCTCGGGCCGCGAGAACCCGACGGTGCCGGCAGGCCCGGGCTCCACTCACCCCCTCAGCCCGGGAGGCGGGGAGCTGCTGCGGCGGCTCCTCGGGCTGCGCCTCTCCTCCCCCCTCCCGGCCACCGCCGTGGTCGCCGTTCAGCCTCCGGCCTGCTCCCGACCGACCCCGGACCCGCTACGCTTCACCTCGTCCCCAATTCGGCCCGCAGAAGCCCTGTGTCCTGCATTGACCCGGAAGCAGCTTTCACGGCCCAACAACAACACGCGACCCTGTCGCACGTGTCACGTCCGCTGCGTGAATGGGAGGGGGCACCGGAGGAGTGGATCCTCCCCAACCAAGCTTGGGTTGCCATAGCGACGGGATGTCTATGCTGCCTAATAGCCACTAGAAACCTATTTCACCTGCTCTTTTTCTTTCGCGTCATGAGGGTATGCCCTGGGTGCAAAGGAGGAGTACTGATTGTCACATCAGAGTGAAATTGGACTGCTGAGAGGTTGCTATCTTATAGAAAGGAGCATTGGGCTGAACCTTTCCAGACAGACCTGGAATTTTGTCCTGATTCTGTCATTAATTTGCATTGTGACCTTGATCAACTTACTTCTTGTCTCTGACTTCAGTGTCTTCACTAGGTGATCTCTAGGCTGTAATCTAATACGATCCCAAGATGCTTTTTGCATGAGGATGTGGTAGCACTCTGGCCTTTACTCTGTGTCCCCTTCTCAAGGTCTGTGGCACCCTGAGCTTTCGGTGCTCTTGTACCAATGTAGTAATAGTAGCTTCTGTTTATTGAACCCTTTCTTGGTACCATATGCTATTTCTAATTTTACAATTTCCAAAGTAGATATTTTATGAATTTAAAAATAGAAGTTCGCAGAGGTTAAGTAATCTGCCCTAGACCACCCCAGTTAGTAAAAGTGACCAAGCTAAGATTTGAATCCAGGTCAGTCTGACACCAAAGTCAAGTCCATCCTCTTCACATTATGCTATGCTATTGCTCCAGCTCTATACACATTATATCTGGCTTTTGGGTTGCGATTGCTTATTATATTTCTTTGTCCATTTCTTTTGCAGGAATGTGCATGGAATAGGGATGGTGCTGGCTGATTCTGAAGAGAATTCAGTTTTGTATGACTATGTTAGCTTAAATGTTAGGAGTTAAAGAGGTCTATTGCATAAGGTGTGTGTGCTTTCATGTGGTGTGTGTTAGAGAACAGGTGAGGGGTTGTGATGTACATGCATGTGTATTTATTGGTTCCTAGAAACAAGGAGACAAAATTCTTTAGGAGGGACCCAATGGTAGTTCCTGGGTACTTACTACTCTCATTTTGTTTTGTTTTGTCTTGCTCCATAGGTAGTAAGGCTTAAAGGGATTAGGGCAGGGAAGCCTGAAAAATCTGGTTAAAGAAAGTGATCTCAGAATCAAAAGGAGGGTGAGCCAAGCAATGTGGCTTAGTTTGCTGAAGTGGGGTCTTTCTTTCTCTTCCTGCAGAGAACAGAGTGTCTTTCTGGCATTTTAGAATTAATGGCTTTGGGAGCATCAGGGTCTTTGACATGACAACCATCAAAAATAGCCTCAGTGGCAAGAACCATGAGAAGAGCAGAGTGAAATATGCACAAAGGAGAGAGAACAGGGTGGATATTGCTCAGATACTTTAATGGTGGATTTATCTGTGAGCTTGGGTACTCTTGGGAGCACTCTGAAACACTTAGGAAGTCCTGTGAGCAACTAAGAAAAAAGACAAGAAATGTGGATCATTATTGTGAACAAATATTGTATACAGGGTACATAAATATGTGTGTGAGTATTTTATATCACTGGGTGTAATTAGTTATATACTTCTTTGTTTCTTTGAGATATCATTGAGTCACTTTTCTGTTGTTCCTTTCTCTCTTCTCATAGAGCAAACTCCTAAAGACAAGTCAATGTCTCCACCCCTCTCCAGTCCTCACAACACAGACAGAATTATCTTTCTACAACTGATATCTGATCATGTGATTCCCTGTCTCCTCTTATTTTGTACCTGCCCTGTTTAAGCTGGTAGCCACTAGCCACACATGGCTATTTAAATTTAAGTTAATTAAAATTAAGTTAAATAAAAATTGCATTTCCTGAGTCACATGACACTAACCATATTTCAGGTGCTCAGTAGCTGTGTGTGGCTAGTGCTATAATATTGGACAATGCCAATATAGAATGTTTTCATCATCCCAGAAAGTTTTATTGGGCAATGCTGCTCTAAACTCTCAATTCCTCATGTCTCTGTTCTTTGGAATTTGCTTTGCTAAGCCTTTTGTTTGAAATATTCCTCTTCCATCTCCTTGAGACTAAAAATTATACATAATTGTTATTTTCTTGTCTCCTTGACAAGCATGTGAGCCTCTCCAAAGGCAGGAGCTAAGTTTATCTTGTACATTACCTCTAAAGGAATATCATATAGAAGGAGAGAGTAGATGATGAACTAAAATGAGAGGAAATTACGGAAAAGCAAATTTCTGGTCACTTTTATTAGAACTTATTGATAATTCAATCATTTTGACCTATCAACAGCAATTTTGTATGATTTAACCCGATAATAAGGAAGAACTTTGAAACAACTGGAGCTGCTTCACTCAGTTTTAATGAGTTCCCTGTCACTAGGATAGGTTAAACAAAGGCAGAATCTGTTAGAATAATGTATGAAAATTTTCTGAATCATTTGGACTGGCTGACCAGTCTGATTCTAAGCTTCTAAGTCTGTGTTCCTCCAACTGTGTTTTAATTCAAGGTTGATTATGCTATAACAACAATCAAAGCTACTTTCTGAGTTTTTACTATGTGCCAGACAATGCTCAATATATTTCACATAAATTAGTTTCTTTAATCCTCACAATAATCTTATGAAGTGTGTTTGGTACCATACCAGATTTACTGAGTGAGACGCAGATTAAGTGATATACCCTGCAACATACAGCTAGTAAATGGCCGAGGCTGAATTCATATTTAGGTCAGTCTGGTGCCAGAATCTGGGTTCCCAATAACACTATAACACTATGATAGGCTATAGTTCTATCATGAAGATATTTGTCCTTTTAATTCAATGAATGATTATAATGAATGTATTTCTTGCATTTAGATAGGTGGTTTGGGGAAACCATAATCCCTAAAATGTAGTTGGAAAGATAATGCATATAGTCAAATAACAGTAATATGGAGTAATTAAAGGTCTATTATTTTAAAAGGGAGTCAGCATATTAGCCAAAGTCTTCTCTCAAGTAGGCAAAAGGATAAGTTCAGAATTATATGAGAATTCAATGTGAACAGCATCAGTACACAGATGGGAACACAGATGAAGAGAAAAAAAATACTTCATTTGAGAGAATAATGACTGGTTTAGAAATTAAGAGTCTGCAATACTTGTTTTGTTTTTTTCCACTAACCAGCCATGTCACTTCATCTCTTTCTGCCTTAGAGTTTTATCTACCAAATAACCTGGATTGGATGAAATACATATGATGAAACAACTGAAGTTATGTATAAAATATTATGTATATGCATATATTATATATGTGTGTATTTTCAAGAGAAAGTATTATAGATTCTATCAGATTCACAAAGAAATAACAAGTCAGAAAACTTTTAGGCTACATTATCACTTTAAATTCTGCAATTCTGTGATTCTGTATTTTATTTTTGTCAACATTATTGACATGACTGTCAGTGTCTGTGGCTATGCTACCCTGAACAAGCTTGATCCCATCTGATCTCAGAAGCCAAGCAGGGTCAGGCCTGGTTAGTACCTGGATGGGAGACTACCTAGGAAGACTAGGTGCTATAGGTATAAAAGATAAAAAAATAAGGGATTGTAAGCTGACAAGTTTCTTACAATCTGTGAGGTCAACCAAAGGTTACCTTGCCTAAATAATAATAATAATAATAAATACTCTATTATCTTTGTCAGAGTAAAGAGGAATTTTCCACTCAAATGGCTAACCTTGTAATCAGTTCTTTGTTCTGCTTCTGTAGACATGCTTGCCACATAGGCTGAAGGTCAGGGTAAACTGGAGATCAACTGAAGACTCACCCTCCCCTTTGCTTGTTCTGTCTAGATAACAGATGTATTGCCTAAGTTCCTGTCTGAAAATCTCATGCTCTGTAACTGCCCATAACCCATAACAATTCACTCTCTCTGAAACTGCCTGAGGACAAATTAACCAATTGGCCCATGCCAAGTGTAACTGTGCAGATAATCCCTACAAAAGTAAGGTTATCCCTGAGCTCGGGGCCCAGATCTTCAGAGCACTAGATCTTCTGGGACCACTGGCGTAATAAACCTGAGTTCTCCAGGTCTCTGAGTGGTGCTTGGTTTCTCGCCGGTCTGACTTTTCTGCAACAAGAGCTGCAGTATTTACAGTGATATCTCATTTTTTTCTAGGTTATGGTTACTTATGACATATTTTCTTTGGTTAGTCTCACCAATTTTGTTGGTCTTCTGAAAGAATCAATTACTGGTTTTGTTGAATCTCTGTTATATTTTTGTTTTATTATTTTTGACTTTTATCTTTATTATTTTGATCTGCTCTTATTGGATATAATTTACTGTTTTCTAACTTTTTTTTATAATATGCATTTAGAATTGCACATCTGCCTCAATACACAGTTGATTGCCATAGTTTTGATATGCAGCATTTTCATTTTCATTCAGTTTTAAGTATTTACTAATTTCTTTAGCCTATTGATATGATAGATTACATTAATAGATTTTTATTGAGATGCAATTAACATATAACATTGTGTAATTGCTGATTTGATACATTTATAATTGCAATATGATTACCACTATGATGTTAGCTAACACCTCCATCATCTCACATAGTTAGCATTTCTTTTATGCAGTGAGAACAGTTAAGATCTAGTCACTTAGCAACTTAAAAGTTTATAATATAGTATTGTTGACTACTATGTTAAGTATTAGATCTCCAGAACGTAATCTTTTTTTTTAATGCCTACAGCACCTGATATTCCTAGGTGGTCTCCCAACCAAGTACTAACCAGGCCCAACTCTGCTTAGCTTCTGATATCAGACGAGATCAGACGTTCAGGGTGGCATGGCCATAGACCTTAATCATCTTATAGTTGCAAGTTTGTACCCTTAAATAACACCTTCCCACTTCCCCCATCCCTCAGCCACTGGTAACCACAATTCTACTGTTTCTATAAGTTTGGCTTTTTTAGATTCCCATATAAGTTATATCATACAGTATTTCTTTCTTAACTCATTGAGCATAGTACCCTCAAGGTCCATTTATGTTGTTGTAAATTGCAGGATTCCCTTCTTTCTCCTGGCTGAATAAAATTTTTTTGTGTGTGTATTTATCACATCTTCTTTATCCATTCATCTGTTGATGGACACTTAGGTTGTTTTTGTATCTTGACTATCGCGAAGAATGCTGTAATAAACATGGGAGTGCAGATATCTTTTTGATATTCTGTTTTCATTTCTTGAGAAGTAGGATTGATGCAGGATAGAGGAAATTTCCCAGTGCAGGGGGAGACCAAGCCTTGCATTGAGATAAGAGGGTCCTCTGGCAGAGAGCGAAGAAAGAATTCAATGCACACACCAAAGTTAGAGTCAAAAGGAAAGTTTATTAGAAAAGGGGTAACACTCCACATACAGAGTGTGGTCTCCTCTCAGAGGCAGAGTGAGAGGGACAGTGTGAGGGACAGAGAGAAACACAGAGTAAAGGCACTGAGAGACAGTGACAATAGAGAGGGACAAGGACAATGAAAGAGACAGAAAAGGTGAGAGAGACAGACCTTGAGTGTTCAGGGAATTCAGTTTTTATGTCATTCTTTAGTTCCAATTTCTTTTGATATGGACATACAGTGAGGGAGGGAAAGAGTAAAAAGGTAAGAATATGTAGAGTGAAAGGCCTGCTGGTAGTTCCCAGTCTTTAATCCATAGGCTCCCCCTGGTTAGCCACAGGGAATGACTCTTGGTTCCTGTTTCCCCTTCACAGATGTGGGGAATGAGTTGTTAGCAATCCCAGTAGAAATATTTCTTCTTTCAGAAGGTGTCTTTCTGGCCTGGCTGCAGGACTGACCTGCATATCACAGTCTCTGAAGGTGCCTTGATTAACATTTTTAATTTTCTCGCCTCCTCCCTACATTAGGATTGCTGGATCATATGGATTTGAATCCTGAGTTAATTTTTTGAGTAACTTCCATACTGTTTTCTATAGTGTCTGAACCACCAACAGTACACAAGCACTTTCTTTTCCCCACAGTAAAAGGTTGAAAGAGTTTTCTCTAAGATCAGGAATAAAACAAGGGTGACCACTCTTACCAATCTATTTCAGTGTAAAACTGGAAATTTTACACAATCACTCAAAATAAAGAAATAAAAGAATTAACATCAGAAATGAAGAAGCAAAATTATCATTATTTGTAGATGATATGATCTTATACATAGAAAATCCTAGACTCAACCAAAAATATGGTTGGAACTAGTTAACAAATTCAGTAAAGTTTCAGGATACAAAATCAACATACAGAAATCAGGTATATTTTTATACACTAACAATGAAATATCTGAAAAAAGAAATAAAGAAAACTCTCATTCACAGTAGCATCAAAAACAGTAAAATACTCAGGAACCAAGGAAATGAAAGAAATGCACAATGAAAATTACATTGATTCTTGAATACCGAACCAGCCTAGTGTAGTTGTAATAACCCCACTTGGTCTTGGTATATATTCATTTTCATACATTATTGGATTAGATTTGCTAATATTTCATTGAGGATTTTTGTACCTATATTCATTAGAAATATTGGTCTAAAATTTTATTATCTTGTAATCTTTGGTTTTGGTATTAAGGTAATGCTGGCCTCAGAATAAGTCAGGAAGTACTTCTGTCTTTATCTTCTGGAAGAAATGATCAAGAATTGGTATAATTTCTTCCTTAAATGTTTGGTAGAATTCATCAGAGAACTCATCTAAGCCTGGTGCTTTTTCTTTTGGAATACTATTAATGATTAATTCAATTTCTTTAATAGATGTAAGGCTATTCAGATTGTCTATTTCCTCCTGCATGAATTATGGAAGATTGTGTCTTTCATGGAACTGGTTCATTTTATCTAGGTTATCAAATTTGTGAGCATTGTTCATGATATTTTTATTATCCTTTTCTTGTCTATAGGGTCTATAATGATGTCCCTTCTTTTGTTTCTGATTTTTGTAATTTGTGTCTTTTTTCTTTTATTCTTAGCCTGATTAGAAGCTTGTCAATTTTGTTGAAGTTTTCAAAGAACAAGTTTTTGGTTTTATCAATTTTCTCTATTTCCATTTTCAATTTCATTGATTCCTAGTCTAATTATCTATCTATCTATCTATCTATCTATCTATCTATCTATCTATCTATCTATCTATTTATTTATGCATGCTTAGTTTAGATTTAATTTGCTCTTTTTTTTTTTCTAGTTTCCTAAGATGGAAGCTTAGATTATTGATTTTAGATCTTTCTTCTTTTCTAATACAGGCATTCAAAGCTACAAATTTATTTCTGAGCACTGCTTTCACTGTATCCCACAAATGTTGATAAGTTGTGCTTTTACTTTTCTTTAGTTCAAATTTTGCTTGTTGTCTTAGTTCGAGCTATAGCAAAAATACTATAGACTGAATGACTTAAACATCAAATATTTATTTCACACAGTTCTGTTATCTGGGAAGTCCAAGATCAATGCACTGGCAGATCTGGTGTGTGGAGAGAGTTTTGGCTTATAGATAGCTGCTTTCTTGCTGTATCCTCATGTGGCAAAAGAACAAGCTATAATCTCTTTCCGCATATGGACACTTATCCTATCCTGGGGGCTCCATCTCATTACCTCATTTAAACTAATTATCTCTCAAAGGCCCACCTCCATTCCAAATACCATTTTATTTGGGGTTAGAATATCAATATACAAAGGATAAGGGTACACAAATAACACTCGTGATTTCTTTTGTGACCTATGTGTTATTTAATTTTCAAATGTATGGAGATTTTAAAGGGATTTTGAAATTAATTTCTGGTTTAATTAAATTGTGGTCAGAGAACACAATCCCTAGAATATTGATACTTTGGAAATTATCAAGCTTTGCTTGCTTTATGTCTCAGTGTATGATGAATTTGAGATGAAGTTTTTGTGAATGTTTGAAAAGAATATATATACTACAGTTATTAAATTCAAAGTTCTATATAAGCAATTAGACCAAGTTTGTTAATTGTGTTGTTCGATCTTTCTATATTCTGCTTGATTTTTTTGTTACAAATTGTATTTCTAACAGTTGTTACAAGCAGATCGATTGCTTGTATTAGTTACTGAGAAAAGTATGCTATAATTTCTGACTTTGACTATAGATGAATTTGTTTTTCCTTGTAGCTTTGAAAATTTTTGATGCATGATTTTGATACTATGTTATTAGACACATGCCAATTTAAAACTGTATTCTCTTTCTGATAAATTTAACTTTCTCTTATTATGAAATATCCCATTTTTCTCTAGTAATGTGTATTGCTTTAAAGACTATTTTGTCTGGGTTTTTCTTTGTTGGTAGGTTTTTTATCATTAATTTAGTCATCTTATTAGTTATAGGTCTCTCTACATTTTTCGTTTCTTCATTGTTCAGTCTCAGTAGGCAATAAATGTCTATGAATTTGTCTATGTGTTGGCATCCACGTGTTGGCATACAGTTGTACCTAGCAGTTTCTTATGAGCTTATGCATTGCTGTGATATCAGTTGTAATGTCTCCTTTTTATTTCTAGTTTTAGTTATATGAGTCATCACTCATTTTTTCTTAAACTAGCTAAAGTTTTGTAAATTTTGTTTATCTTTTTGAAGAACCACTTCTTGATCTCACTAATGATTTCTATTTTTCTATTTTCTATTTTATTTATCGTTGCTCTAATCTTTATTATTTCCTTCCTTCTCGTAGATTTGGATTTAATTTAATTTAATTTTTTTCTAGTTCCTTAAGGAGTAAAGTTAGGTTATTGATTTGAGATTTTTTTTTTTGATGCAAGCATTTATAGATATAAATTTCTCTTTTAGCACTACTTTCACTACATCTCATAATTTTTGGTATCATATAATTTTGTTTCTATTTTCTAATTTCCCTTGTGATTTATGCTTAATTCATTGATTGTTTAAATATGTTATTTAATTTCTACATAGTTATAAATTTCCCAGTTTTCCTTCTGCTACTGGTTTCTAGTTTTATTCCATGGTGATAGGAAAAGATACTTTGGACAATTTCAATATTTTAAAATATATTAAGATTTATGTTATGGCTTAATATATGATCTATTCTGGAGAATGTTACATGTGTACTTGAGAAAAATGTGTATTTTGCTGATGTTGGGTAGAGTGTTTTTTATATGTCCATTAGGTCCTATTTGTCTATGGTGTGGTTTAAAACCTCTGTTTCTGTAGTGGGCTGAATGTTCATGTTCCCCTAAAATTCATATATTGAAATCCTATGCCCCAATGTGATGATATTAGGAGGTGGGGCTTTTGGAAGGTGATTAGGTCATGAGGGTAGAGCTCTCAGGAATAAGATATGTGCCTTTAAAAAAGAGATCCCAGAGAGCTCCCTTTCTCTTTTCACCATGTAAAGGCACAGAGAGAAAATGACCGTCTATGAAAAAGGAAGCAGCAACTTACCAGACATCAAATCTGCCAGTGCCTTGATCTTGAACTTTCAAGCTTTTAGAATTGTGAGAAATAAATTTCCATTGTTTATATGCTGCCCAGTTTATTGTATTCTGTTACAGCAGCCTGAATGGACTGACAGTATTTTTTTTTTGTTTGTTTATACACTATTGAAAGTGGGATGCTGAAGCCACCTACTTTTACCGTAGAGCTGTTTATTTCTCCTTTCAATTCAGTAAATATTTTTTCACATATTTGGAGCTTTGGTATTTAGTGCATACATATTTATAATTGTTTTATCTTCTTGGTGAATTGATCCTTTTAGTAATGCATAATATCCTTATTTATCTTTTGTAATAGTTTTGAACTTAGTATCTTTTTTGTCCAATATTACTATAGTCACTCTTGCTCTCTTTTTTCCTTTTAACCTATGTGTGTCCTTAGACCTAAAGTGAGTCTCTTTAAGAGAATATAATTGGACTCTTTTGTTTGTTTGTTTTTTTGTTTATTCATTCTGGTAATCTACATCTTTTTATTGAGGAGTTTAATGTATTTACAGTAAAGTACTTATTGATAAGAAAAGACTTAAATTTGTCATTTGATTTGATTTCTATATGTCTTATAAATTTTTTGGTCCCTCATTTACTCCATTACTGCTTTCTTTTGTGTTTAGTTGATAGTTTGCAATACAATATTTTGATACCCTTCTCATGTCCTTTTGTGTATTTTCTTTGTGGTTACCATGGGGGTTACATATAACAATCTATTTTGAATTGATATCAACAGCTTCAATTCCATACAAAAACTCTACTCCTTTACAGGTCTACCTCCCCCTACACTTTGTTACTGATGTCACAAATGATTTCTTTTTATGTATTTGTCTTTTAAATCTTGTAGAAAATAAAAAGTAGAGTTAAAAACTAAGATGACAATGATGCTAGCTTTTGTATTCGCCCATGTATTTACCTTTGCCAGGGATCTTTACATCTTCATATGGCTTTAAGTTGCTGTGTAGCATCCTTTCATTTTAAACTAAAGAACTCTTTTTAGCATTTCGCGGGGGGAGGGGGGGCAGGTCAAGTGGTAATGAAATCATCTGCTTTTGTTTATACAGGAATATCTTCATTTTGTCCTCATTTTTAAGGACAGTTTTGCCAATATATGATTATTCATTGACAGTTTCTTTTCTTTCAGCACATTTTGAATATATTATCTCTCTGCCTTCTGCCCTTCAAGATTTCTGATAAAAAATAGACTAATAATCATATTGAGGGTTGCTTATATATAAGTTGCTTCTTCCTTCCTTCCTTCCTTCCTTCCTTCCTTCCTT